>NW_027204426.1:862500-867500 GCF_024711535.1 Dipodomys merriami | reverse complement strand
CCACACACACCGGGATCCTCGGCTCCGGAGGGCCAGAACCCCCCCGAGCGGCACACCACCACGGGCACGGCGGCCCCGGAACACCGCGGGGCCCGGCGCCCGGCACGGCGCCGTCGTCGCCAACGGGCGGCGGCCCACACAGACGCTCGGGAACAGCGTCGCCAGGGGCCGGAGGGGGAGGGGGACGGGACCCCCCAAAAACCCCACGGCACCCCAAGCACGAGGCCGGGAAGCCACACACCACACGCCCTCGCATCGCGACCCAGCACAGGCTCCAGGCTCCGCCACTCGACACACCGCGCGCGAGGCAGGGGCGGGGACGGATCGGGAACGTCCTCCACTCACCACACCAGACGACGGCCCGGGAGAGGCCCCGCGGGACCCTCCCCCAGCTCGGAGGGGGGAGGCGCGGGCACGCAGTTACCAACGCGGGCAGCCACTAACGCTCAAAAGCGGGACAGGGAGCGGCAGGGCCGCGGGAGCCCATCGGGGGCGGGCCCCCGCCAACCCGGCAGCGAACGCCGCCTCCCGAACGAGGATCGCTAGAGAACCTCTCCTCACTCTGAGGGTGGCCCGCACCCAACCCCGACGGGAACCCCGCCGGGACCAGCACACATCAAAGGCGTCCATCCTTCCCACCACGGGTGGCAGGGAGGGGTGGGGCGGGGGGGGTCTGCGGCAGCAGCAACACCAACCCTGGTCGGTCGGCCTTGCCGTGTGGGGCCAGAGCAAGGTCGCGCACACGGGCGGGAAAGCCCGCACAGGCCCGGCTCGCCTCCCACTGCAACATCTCAGGTCCCCCGGTGCAACAAGAGCCAGGTGACACGGCAGGGAAGACAAGCCAGGACCAGGGCCGGCAGCTCATGCGGGGAAGCCACCCGCCCGGCGCAAGAAGGGAAGAGCGCTCCTCCTCTGGGGAACCGCCTCGACCCCCCCCCCAGCAGAGACGTCAATCTCTGCGATAACTTTTTTCTCACTCGCACAAGCCCCACAAACCCAAGGACGGCCGGGACACACCACGGGCAGCAGGCTGGCACAAGGCAACGGACAACGCCGGGATCGGGAACGACACCACCACTCAGCCTCAGGCACCTGAGAGAACCGACCGGGAGCGTTCCGGGAGCACCGCAAGAGGGCAGAGCGCGAGGCGCGGCTTTTCACACCACACAGCACGGGCAAGCACGGAGCACCGACCCTCCCTCTCCGCGGAGAGAGCCGACCCCCGTGCCGATAACGAGTCACGGGAAGAGAGGAGCAAGATCAGGGGCGCCCCCCCTCCTCCAGCGTGTACAAGTCCCCGACCTCACGGCGAGGGCAGGGAGAGCGCAGCCGGACCCGGTTGCCGCACCCCTGCCTCCCCGCACACCACCGGCGCCGGCACGGTGGGACGGTGAGGGCAGGGGCCCACGGGCAGAACGAGAAGAGCGGTCCCATTCGCCATGAATGTCCGTCCCTCGCCTGGCGCAGCTTAGGCCCGGGCCCGAAGGAGATCGCAACGTCACCACATCAATCACACCGAGGGGGCGGAGAAGACAGCCACACGGCACTCGGGAGGCGGTGGGGCCCAGGAAGCTCGGCTCCCGAGAGGGCCAACAGCCTGGGATAAAAGCGTAGCCAGGACAGACAACCTTTCATGAGTAACGAGCGAGGTAAAAGGAAAAAAAAAAATAAAAAATAAAAAAATAAAAAAATAAAAAAAATACCACGGGCTTCAGCGTCCCTGGCGCTCGGGATTACCAGGACACCTCCGCCGGGCACAGAGCCGAAAGAAGCTAGAGAGGAAAAAAAGAAAAAGAACCACGGACAGCGCTCGGGAGTAGCGCAGGTCAGCGGCCGACCAGGCCCGCCATCGGGAAGCGGGCAGGTCGGGGGAGTTGGAGCTAGGGGCGATAGGGAAAAAAAAAAAAAAAAAGCCACGGAGGTCGGACGAGCACGACGGCAGGACGGGGATGCCGCACACGCACAGGCAAGGCAAGGCAAGGCAGGACTCGCCCCCCGCCTTTTCCTCCTCAAGCCGGCCACGGCGAGGGAAGCACACCGCGCGGGCCTACCTATGCACCCCAGGCAACCAACCACTCTCCTCCTCGGCGTGCCGAGGCAAGGGCCAGAATCCGGCACCGGGAGCGGGGGAGAGATCAAGGACGACGGGACTCACTCAGCCACCAACCAACCACCACCACCACCACCACCACCACCACACCCACGAGCCACCACAGGGGCAAGGCCTGCTCAGGGCAGCGGGAGCCCGGGGTGCGGGGGGAAGGGCAGGGGGACCCGGACCGGGAAGAGACGGGAAAGGCCCGGCACACAGCATCCGAGAGAGCCCCAAAAGACCCGCTGACAGCCACCGGGACACAGCATGCCAGCACCCTCCTGCAGGTACAAAATCCTCACGTCACCACGCCAAAACCAGCTGGTCACGCAGGGGCGACAACTCGCTGGCGACAGGGACCTCTCGGAAACCACATCGGGGACACCTGTCCCCAACACGTCCCCAACAGAGCCAGACACGGAACTCTCAGGGACAGCTGGTCGACCACATAAGGCGAAGACAGACGAAGAGAGAGGGCGGGAGCGGGGTCAGGGGACGCACCCGCCCCACTACCCCGGGTGCGCACGGGCTCACGGCACGAGCGGCACGGGGAGCCTTCCCCCGGCAGACGCGAGGCACCCACTCCGAGAGGCACCCAGCCACCACACCCACACCGCGCGGGGTCGGTGGTGAGCGCCCTGCCGCCAGCACGCACACACGCGGGACTCCCGGGCTCGGGTCCCCGACTCCCGAGGTGCTCCCTCCGCCTCGACTTTTCCCCTACGCAGGGCCCACCGGGCAAGTCCCCGCCATCGCGCACACCGCAGACGGTAGGTAGGTAGGTCCCGGCCCCGAGGCTCGCCTCGGCCGTGCCCACGGCTCCTCGCGCCGGAGAAGTCTGTCCTCCGGCCTCCGGGGCCGTGGAGAAGGCCGTGGAGGAAGGCCACACGGGGCCGGCGACCCAGGCCCTCGCGCCCGGCACGCGCCAAGCGCTCACTCGGAGGTGACTCCGACGACCATCCTATGTCGGGGAGGGGCGGGGTGTAGGTCCCGGCCCCGAGGCTCGCCTCGGCCGTGCCCACGGCTCCTCCCGCCGCAGAGGTCTGGCCTCTGGCCTCCGGGGCCATGGAGGGAGACCACACGGGGCCGGCGACCCAGGCCCTCGCGCCCGGCACGCGCCAAGCGCTCACTCGGAGGTGACTCCGACGACCATCCTATGTCGGGGAGGGGGGGGGGGTGTAGGTCCCGGCCCCGAGGCTCGCCTCGGCCGTGCCCACGGCTCCTCCCGCCGCAGAGGTCTGTCCTCCGGCCTCCGGGGCCGTGGAGGGAGACCACACGGGGCCGGCGACCCAGGCCCTCGCGCCCGGCACGCGCCAAGCGCTCACTCGGAGGTGACTCCGGGGAGGGGGGGTGGTCCGAGTCCGGGCCGGGACCGGCCCCACCACCTAGCGGCTCACCCGGGGACCCTTTCCCCCGACTCCCGAGACGTCCCTCGTACTCTCCTTCTTTCGCCCTCAAAGACCAGAGTCCAGGGAGGGGAGGAGGACAAGGCGTCGGGCCCAGACAGAACTACGGGAGGGGAGGAGGACAAGGCGTCGGGCCCAGACAGAACTACTGGTCGACCCGACCAAGCCGCCACCCCCGGCACAGACCGGGCACGGAAGAGAGAGCGGCGACTCACGGCCCCACCCCGCGCTCGCCTGCGGGCGCAAAGTCCGACAGAACAGCCGCCCCGGCGCCACAGCGACACCACGGCGACAGTCGCGCCCGGCACCCGGTAGAGGCCGGGCCTCCGCCCGGCTCGCTGCCGCCAGACCTCCTCCTTCACTCGCTCGCTCGGCTGAGAACGAGGGGACTGTCATATCAAGGCGGACGCCAGGGGGAGCACGACAACCGCCTTCCAACGACCGACTCCACCGAGCCGCCGTACCCCGGATCGGCGCGCGCCGGGCGGCTCTGAGCTCCGGAGACACAGAACACGGAAACGAATCGCCTCACTCCCCACCGCCACGCACCGAGAGGCACAACCTAGGTCAGGACCTGCAGCCGGGTCCTCTCTGCGACCTCACGAACGACACCAGAGCCACCAGAGACCTAGACCGAGATCGAGCCGCCGCCGCCGCCGCCGCCAGCGACCAAAGTGAAACCAGGAACCAGGACGGGAGTCGCCCGAACGGAGCGGCCCGAACCCGAGAACCGGGAAGCCGGGATCGGTCCCAAGCAGGAAGGGGCGGCAAAGACGGCAGGCCTGCACCACGAGAGAAAACGAACCGGCCACCCGCACGACCTCCGCCGCCCGTGGCAAGACCCCCACCCCCACCCAACATGGCCAGAAAAGGGCAAGTGAGCGCTCGTCCCACCGTCTGCCCGCCCGTCTTTTTTTTTTTTTTGGGGGGGGGGGTGTTTGTACGTTTTGTTTTCTTTTTCCCCCAGATGGAAACCAGAAAGAAACAACAACAACAACAACAACAACAACAACAACAACAACAAAAAACTCCCAAAGATGGGTCGGCTCCAGCAAGAGACGAGCCCTCGGGAGGCACCCCGCTCACTTGTGAAAGTCCGCCGCCCGCCCGCCCCACAACACGCTCCCTCCCCCCGCCCCCACCCGCCCCCCCCCTTCACAGGCAGGGAAAGGGCAGGGGGAAGGCCAGAGAGAGGTTTCTTCTAACACAGAGAGGGTAGGTACACGTCACGCACACAGGTCTGGAAAACCACGGTGACAGCGCCATGGGAAGCGTGAGTCCACTCACCCATCACTAAATGACAGGAAAGCCAAACGAGAGCCGCTGGCTGGGCAGAAAAGGCCTTTGACAAAATTCGACATTCATTCATGCTAAAAGCTCTGGAGAAAATAGGAATAGAAGGAACATTTCTAAAAACAATAAAAGCCATTTATGACAGACCAATAGCCAATATTATACTTAATGGGGAAAAGCTACAACCAATTCTCCTAAAATCAGGAACA
>NW_027204426.1:852500-857500 GCF_024711535.1 Dipodomys merriami | reverse complement strand
CAATTAACACAACTCATTAGCCGGGCGCCGGTGGCTCACGCCTGTAATCCTAGCTACTCAGAAGGCTGAGAGCTGAGGATCACGGTTCAAAGCCAGCCCGGGCAGGATAGCCCCCAAGCCCAGAGTTCAAGCCCAACGACAAAAAAAAAAAAAAAAAAAAAAAAAACTTATTAATTAAAAAAAAATGTACTCTTCCTACCTCACTTATGTAATGTAATCTTTCCTATCCTTTTTTTTTTTTTTTGTCAGTGGTGGGTCTTAAACTCTGGGCCTGGGCGCTGTCCCTAAACTCTTCAGCTCAAAGCGAGTGCTCTACCGCTTGAGCCACAACGCCACTTCCGATTTTCTAGTGCCTCATTGGAGATAAGAGTCTGGTGACTTTCCTGCCCTGCCTGGCTTTGAACCGTGATCCTCAGCTCTCAGCCTCCTGAGCAGCTAGGATTACAGACGCGAGCCACCGGTGTGGGCTGGCATACTGTAACCGTTCTGTATGTCACCATTTCCCTAACAATTTGTAAAAAAATCAAAGGAGAGAGGGAGGGGGAGATAACAACCCCTCACGCCTGAGAAGTGAAACCCAACGGGCTTCTAACCGATCTGAGATTCTTTGAAGGTTTTTGCGATGTTAATCACAATCACAAACACAGACGGACAGTTTCTCCAGTCACTCCTTAAGAGGAACGGGGAACAGGGACAGGGAGAAGAGAGGCAGATCCTGGCCTGACCTAGGCGGGAAGATGGAGGGGAGACAAGACTCCCGAACTCCTTTTTCCCCTCACTCTCCTCCGTCCAGAGGGTGGGAGCTTAGGGGTCGGCCACGGGGACATCCCACGGTCACAGTCATGCCTCCCGGAGGGGCAGAGGGCAGAGCACAGGCAAGCATGCCAGCTTCCCCGCCCGCCCCTCCCATTCTGTCCCTGGCGGGCTTGGGCGGGAGGCATACTAGTGGCAGCGGGCGGGTGGAAGTAGTCTGACAACTCCAGCTTGCAGGAAGTCAGTGGCTGCTGGTGGTAGGCAGGGAGGGTCCCAGCAGAAAAAGACCAGAGAGAGCGCGCGCGCACAGACTTTTCCTGCCCAAGGGCAAAAGAGGCCACTTTTGTAAAGATGGGGAGGGGGAGGGGAGGCTGATTCACTCCCCCCCACCCCACCCCGCGCGCTAATGAAGTTACAGGAGCTGAGGGCTGGCCGCCCCACCCCCCACCCCGCCGGGGTGTTTCGCAGAGGACGCAGGGCGGGTCGGGGGTGGGGGTGGGGTGGGCTGGTTTAAGCCTGGAGCCCCAGTCAACTCAGGAACTTCAGGCAACGTTCCTTTGTCTTGTAAATGTCGTCATGGCAACGACTTAAGCGCCCTGGCAGAGGGGGGGAGGGTGGGTGGGGAGGGAGGAGAAAGAAGAAGAAACAAACACGCCCACCCCAGCAGGCCTGCCTGAGTTGAGGCCTTGAATTTCAACCTCAGTAGGGCCACTAAACTAATAAAAATCGTTGTAAGAAACTGTTGACGGAGGACCCTCGGGATAGGATGATTAGGCTGTGTACCCGTGAGGCGAGGTGGCCGTGTGTTCCAGCTTCGTGCCAAGAGGTTGCCTTATCTCGGCCTATCTTCCTTCCCAGAATTGAACACAGAGGCAAGCAGGATAATTTCCAGGGGGAAATGAGGCCTGGGAAAGCACCACCAGGAATTCAGAGACAAGACAGCCGGACAGCTTCCTAATGAATGGCTCCACACATCCTATTTTCTTCACTTTTCAGTCCCTCATAAACGAACAGTTATTAGGAAAGAAAACTAATAGGTGGGGGTGGGTGGTGGAAGGGAAAAGAGCAGCTCCCTTCCTCTGAGCTTTTGCCCAAACAATGAGTATACTGTGAGAAAGGAGCCAAGAGTTTCCTCAAAGAAAGGAGGAAACTTACACCGGGGAGGGAAGTAAATTTTAAAAAGAAGCAGAGCATGGGTCAAAGCACCACCCCTCCCCCCCCATGCATGCATGGGAAACCAACAGAATCATCTCTTAAACCCTACTACAGGCTCAAGGTAGAGAGTTTACTTTGTTTCTTTTTCCTCTGTGTGTTTTCAAGGTTTCACTTTCATTTCTGGGCACATAACCATTGGGCCTTGCCTCGGTGGGTGTTTCTCCCCCTAAAAGTATCTATCCTGTCTTTTGGGTCTTACTGTGTGTGAGTGTGTGAGTGTGTGAGTGAGTGAGTGAGTGAGTGAGTGAGTGAGTGAGTGAGTGAGTGAGTGAGTGAGTGAGTGAGTGAGTGAGTGAGTGAGGCAGCCAGGCAGCCAGGCAGCCAGGCAGCCAGCCAAGCAGCCAGCCAAGCAGCCAGCCAGGCAGTCAGTCCAGAGATCTAATGTCTCCCCTATTTTAAACGTACCTTTTGCATATGTGAGAGAAAACACACGAAACTGGTTTTCTATAGGAACATATATGTGAATACATTCACCATGGAGTGAAAAGATAGAGTCGCTTCCAAATGATATGTACAGCAGAATACCAACACATCGAGATGACTTCTGCAAGAAGCCAAGGCCCACTTTTGAAATCCCATAATGAGGAAGCCTCAGTCAGTGGCCTGGTTTGAGTCCAGGCCTCCACTTAAAAACGACCTTTACTTTGTGTTTTTATTTTTCCCTGTTTTCTTTTCCTTTCTATGACCTCTCCCCCCAACGCCCCAACCCCTTCCCTCCATAGGTCTCTCTTTCTCCTTTTCTTTCTCTGTAGTTTGAGCCCGAGAGTTACTTAATTCTCGAACTTCTGGGTTTTCCTTAGATCTGGTAACCTGTTGGACATAAAAATTTGGGAAAGCCTCAAAACAGTCACCCCCACCCCACGAAAAATAATCATGCTTGTCGCCAAAAGCTGTTAAATGAGAAAACAGTGGTCAAGTGAAGCCAATGAAGGCTGTAATAGCAACCATGTTTCTAGACTACTGTACCAAGTTTTTTTTTAAATATATATTTTTTAAATATATTTTTATTGTGAAAATACTGTACAGAGGGGTTACAATTACATGGGTAAGATAATGAGCACATTTCTTATAAGCATTGTAGCCTCCTGCTTTTTTTCCCCTTCCCATCCCTTCGTATCCTCCCCCCCCCCGCCGTCCCCCCACCAAAGTTGTAAAGTTCGTTTTTCGACATAACGACTTGTATATCTCATTGTTTCAATGGGTCCTCCTGTAACCCTGTTTTAACAATTTGTTTTTTCCCTTCCCCTCCACATATATCAACACCAGGATTTTTTTTTTATTAAGCAAAACAACTCAGTTATTCAGCTGTGAGTATGTCCATACAAACAAGATGCAGGAGCCTTCCATGCTGGACTGGCCAAAAAAGGGGGGAGAGCTAGGAAGGTGGCTTAGTGGTAGAGTGCTCGCTCCCCTTGCAAGCATGAGGCCCTGGGTTCGATTCCTCAGCACTATATAAACAGAAAAGGGGAG
Organism: Dipodomys merriami; assembly: GCF_024711535.1. Taxonomy (NCBI): domain Eukaryota; kingdom Metazoa; phylum Chordata; class Mammalia; order Rodentia; family Heteromyidae; genus Dipodomys; species Dipodomys merriami. The sequence goes on along the minus strand of NW_027204426.1, from coordinate 854,062 downwards.
CAGTGGCACCCTGTGGCTCAAGTGGCAGAACAGTAGTGAGCCTTCAGATGAAGAGCAGAGAGACAGCACCCAGACCCAGAGTCCAAGCCTCACACCCGACGACAAAAAAACTGAAAATAATAAATATATATATGTTTGTATCACACTACATATAAGCATAGATAGATATATATGTATGTATGTGTATAAATATATGTGTATATGTATGTATATGCATGTGTGTGTCTGTGTGTGTGTGTCTGGAGAGAGAGAGAGAGAGAGAGAGAGAGAGAGAGAGAGAGAGAGAGAGAGAGAAAGCCAGAAGTGGTGATGTGGTTCAAATGATACAGTGCTAGACGTGAGCAAAAGAAGTTGAGTGTGATTCCTAGAAATGTTGTTTGATGATACTTTTTGTCCTATTCATGACAGATAAAACTTTCACTAACTTATGTTATGTGTTAGTATAATTACTTCATTTGATGAAATAGCTAATATATATTTTTTACCTTTCTGAGAATATAATTTTAATGAAATAAACTGTAAAATTATTCATATGTGAAAAAAAAGAAGAAGTTGAGTGACAGTGCTGAGGCCCTGACTTCAAGTCTCAGTATTGCCCACCCACCCAAAAAAATAAAGAAAAAGGAGAGAGAGGGGGGTGGGGAGAAGAAAGAGAGAAAGTAAAAAAAGGAAGGAAGGAAGGAAGGAAGGAAGGAAGGAAGGAAGGAAGGAAGGAAGGAATGGTCAATGACCTGTTTTTCTTACCTGTAGAGAAATGCCCCAAACATCTAGAAATTCAGGTTGGGGCAAAGATAAAACGGCTATCTGTACATAACTCAGCTGCCACATCTCCCCCCCCCCCCGCCTGTCTAACCCTGAAAACACCCATGAAGTCAAGGAGCTGTGTAGGTCTCTCTCCCTTCAAGAGCACCCACACTGTATTAGAGTATGTCCTTGTCTGTCTGTCTGTCTGTGTGTCTGTCTGTCTGTCTGTCTGTCTGTCTGTCTGTCTGTCTGTCTGTGCCTTTTTTGGGGGTCTGGTTGTCTCTGCTTGCCTGCTTGCTTACTTACTCCATAAAAACTCCACCAGAGTGACTCCTCCAGAAATTCTTATTCAATGATCGAAATCAAGGGTCCTAAGGGAAGAGTCCCTACATGGAAGGGTAAAAAGTCACTAACCCTCACCTGTGTTTGGTGACAAGAAGAACTCCATACCAAGAGTCTACCTTAATACATGAGGGCAGGGCAGGGAAGGAATAATTTATTCAGGTGATCTAGTCAGTCACAGTAATGGGTCTCTGGTTCCCCGTCCATGTCTCCCTCTGTGTGTGTGTGTGTGTGTGTGTGTGTGTGTGTGTGTGTGTGTGTGTGTGTGTGTCTCAGATCTAGTTGGACTTGTGGATCTCTCACTCGCTCTCCCTTCCATCTCTTACTCTGTGTGTCTTTCCACCGGTCTCTGTGTCTCTGTCTCTCTGTCTGTCTCTCCTGTGTCTCTGTCCTCTCCCCTCCCCCACCCCTTGCTTTTCTGTGTGGACTCAAGGAAGAACTGTGTTTCAGGCCCAGTGGTCTCTGCTTACTCAGCT
>NW_027204426.1:812500-832500 GCF_024711535.1 Dipodomys merriami | reverse complement strand
GGCGACACCAAACCCAACGCACGCGAGCACGCTCACGCGCGGACACCGCCGGCACAGAGCGGACGGGGCCAGGCACGGGAACCGGGGTCGCGCCGGGCACGCGGCGGCGACACGCCGGGAGAGCACAACGCCCCGGATCCGGGACCGGGGCGGGGGACGAAGCCACACGGCTCGAGACGGAGGAGACGATGCGGGCAAGCCTCTGGCACGGCGAGCAGGAGGGAGGCGCGGGAACCCGGGACGACATCGCGCAGGCACGCGAGGCGGCGCCCAGCGGGAGGAGACACGTCACGCCGGCTTCTGGCCCCCGGACGGCCAACCCCCGAGCGAGGGACGCACGCGGGAATCTCACCGCCACCGCCCCCGTGGCGTACCGGCGGTCCCGCTGGCAGGAGCCCTCGCGTCGTGAGCAAAACCGATCCGGGAAGACCCTTCAAAAGCCACCGCCGCCGCGACGACGCGCCTCCCCCACACCGGGAGAGCAGCCTCACGAGCCGAGCGCCGGCCCCCCCACCAAGAGAACACACCACACACGCCCAACTCGACCGTCCGCCGGTGGCCGGCCACCAAGGCCAAACCGGTGAGGATCGCGGAAGGCTGATGCGGGTGAGGAGGGCATGCCGGAAGCCCAATAAGAGCAGCGGGGAGGGTCATCGGGTCGGGTCACCGGGGTGAGAGGCGAGCGAGCGAGCGAGCGAGCGGCCACCCCCCCCCACGGGCGGGTGGCGCAGCCGCAAACCAGCGGGGAGGTGAGACCTTTCCGGGCACAGCCGGCACGCCAGGGAAACGAACGCGGGATCTCACCACCCCCAACTCCTGGGCGGTCCCGCGCAACGCCTGGGACACCGAGCCGGCCGACCAGCGGACCGGAAACCCCCACCGCGGCAGCGGCGGGCCCCCCCAAAAGAGGCCCGAGAGGGAAAAGGCAGCTCGCACACGCCTCAAAGACCCCGCGAGCGCCCGCGGAGCCACCCGCGCCAGCAGGGCCCCACCGCACCCATCCACACCGCCGGGCACGGCACCCATCATCGACCGCCTCTTTTTCGGCCGCGTGAGCAAGGGCCCACACACACCGGGATCCTCGGCTCCGGAGGGCCAGAACCCCCCCGAGCGGCACACCACCACGGGCACGGCGGCCCCGGAACACCGCGGGGCCCGGCGCCCGGCACGGCGCCGTCGTCGCCAACGGGCGGCGGCCCACACAGACGCTCGGGAACAGCGTCGCCAGGGGCCGGAGGGGGAGGGGGACGGGACCCCCCAAAAACCCCACGGCACCCCAAGCACGAGGCCGGGAAGCCACACACCACACGCCCTCGCATCGCGACCCAGCACAGGCTCCAGGCTCCGCCACTCGACACACCGCGCGCGAGGCAGGGGCGGGGACGGATCGGGAACGTCCTCCACTCACCACACCAGACGACGGCCCGGGAGAGGCCCCGCGGGACCCTCCCCCAGCTCGGAGGGGGGAGGCGCGGGCACGCAGTTACCAACGCGGGCAGCCACTAACGCTCAAAAGCGGGACAGGGAGCGGCAGGGCCGCGGGAGCCCATCGGGGGCGGGCCCCCGCCAACCCGGCAGCGAACGCCGCCTCCCGAACGAGGATCGCTAGAGAACCTCTCCTCACTCTGAGGGTGGCCCGCACCCAACCCCGACGGGAACCCCGCCGGGACCAGCACACATCAAAGGCGTCCATCCTTCCCACCACGGGTGGCAGGGAGGGGTGGGGCGGGGGGGGTCTGCGGCAGCAGCAACACCAACCCTGGTCGGTCGGCCTTGCCGTGCGGGGCCAGAGCAAGGTCGCGCACACGGGCGGGAAAGCCCGCACAGGCCCGGCTCGCCTCCCACTGCAACATCTCAGGTCCCCCGGTGCAACAAGAGCCAGGTGACACGGCAGGGAAGACAAGCCAGGACCAGGGCCGGCAGCTCATGCGGGGAAGCCACCCGCCCGGCGCAAGAAGGGAAGAGCGCTCCTCCTCTGGGGAACCGCCTCGACCCCCCCCCCCAGCAGAGACGTCAATCTCTGCGATAACTTTTTTCTCACTCGCACAAGCCCCACAAACCCAAGGACGGCCGGGACACACCACGGGCAGCAGGCTGGCACAAGGCAACGGACAACGCCGGGATCGGGAACGACACCACCACTCAGCCTCAGGCACCTGAGAGAACCGACCGGGAGCGTTCCGGGAGCACCGCAAGAGGGCAGAGCGCGAGGCGCGGCTTTTCACACCACACAGCACGGGCAAGCACGGAGCACCGACCCTCCCTCTCCGCGGAGAGAGCCGACCCCCGTGCCGATAACGAGTCACGGGAAGAGAGGAGCAAGATCAGGGGCGCCCCCCCTCCTCCAGCGTGTACAAGTCCCCGACCTCACGGCGAGGGCAGGGAGAGCGCAGCCGGACCCGGTTGCCGCACCCCTGCCTCCCCGCACACCACCGGCGCCGGCACGGTGGGACGGTGAGGGCAGGGGCCCACGGGCAGAACGAGAAGAGCGGTCCCATTCGCCATGAATGTCCGTCCCTCGCCTGGCGCAGCTTAGGCCCGGGCCCGAAGGAGATCGCAACGTCACCACATCAATCACACCGAGGGGGCGGAGAAGACAGCCACACGGCACTCGGGAGGCGGTGGGGCCCAGGAAGCTCGGCTCCCGAGAGGGCCAACAGCCTGGGATAAAAGCGTAGCCAGGACAGACAACCTTTCGTGAGTAACGAGCGAGGTAAAAGGAAAAAAAAAAAAAAAAAAAAAAAAAAAAAACTTAAAAAAATAAAAAAATAAAAAAAATACCACGGGCTTCAGCGTCCCTGGCGCTCGGGATTACCAGGACACCTCCGCCGGGCACAGAGCCGAAAGAAGCTAGAGAGGAAAAAAAGAAAAAGAAAAAGAACCACGGACAGCGCTCGGGAGTAGCGCAGGTCAGCGGCCGACCAGGCCCGCCATCGGGAAGCGGCAGGTCGGGGGAGTTGGAGCTAGGGGCGATAGGGGGAAAAAAAAAAAAAAAAAAAAAAAAAAAAAGCCACGGAGGTCGGACGAGCACGACGGCAGGACGGGGATGCCGCACACGCACAGGCAAGGCAAGGCAGGACTCGCCCCCCGCCTTTTCCTCCTCAAGCCGGCCACGGCGAGGGAAGCACACCGCGCGGGCCTACCTATGCACCCCAGGCAACCAACCACTCTCCTCCTCGGCGTGCCGAGGCAAGGGCCAGAATCCGGCACCGGGAGCGGGGGAGAGATCAAGGACGACGGGACTCACTCAGCCACCAACCAACAACCACCACCACCACCACCACCACCACCACCACACCCACGAGCCACCACAGGGGCAAGGCCTGCTCAGGGCAGCGGGAGCCCGGGGTGCGGGGGGAAGGGCAGGGGGACCCGGACCGGGAAGAGACGGGAAAGGCCCGGCACACAGCATCCGAGAGAGCCCCAAAAGACCCGCTGACAGCCACCGGGACACAGCATGCCAGCACCCTCCTGCAGGTACAAAATCCTCACGTCACCACGCCAAAACCAGCTGGTCACGCAGGGGCGACAACTCGCTGGCGACAGGGACCTCTCGGAAACCACATCGGGGACACCTGTCCCCAACATGTCCCCAACAGAGCCAGACACGGAACTCTCAGGGACAGCTGGTCGACCACATAAGGCGAAGACAGACGAAGAGAGAGGGCGGGAGCGGGGTCAGGGGACGCACCCGCCCCACTACCCCGGGTGCGCACGGGCTCACGGCACGAGCGGCACGGGGAGCCTTCCCCCGGCAGACGCGAGGCACCCACTCCGAGAGGCACCCAGCCACCACACCCACACCGCGCGGGGTCGGTGGTGAGCGCCCTGCCGCCAGCACGCACACACGCGGGACTCCCGGGCTCGGGTCCCCGACTCCCGAGGTGCTCCCTCCGCCTCGACTTTTCCCCTACGCAGGGCCCACCGGGCAAGTCCCCGCCATCGCGCACACCGCAGACGGTAGGTAGGTAGGTCCCGGCCCCGAGGCTCGCCTCGGCCGTGCCCACGGCTCCTCGCGCCGGAGAAGTCTGTCCTCCGGCCTCCGGGGCCGTGGAGAAGGCCGTGGAGGAAGGCCACACGGGGCCGGCGACCCAGGCCCTCGCGCCCGGCACGCGCCAAGCGCTCACTCGGAGGTGACTCCGACGACCATCCTATGTCGGGGAGGGGCGGGGTGTAGGTCCCGGCCCCGAGGCTCGCCTCGGCCGTGCCCACGGCTCCTCCCGCCGCAGAGGTCTGGCCTCTGGCCTCCGGGGCCATGGAGGGAGACCACACGGGGCCGGCGACCCAGGCCCTCGCGCCCGGCACGCGCCAAGCGCTCACTCGGAGGTGACTCCGACGACCATCCTATGTCGGGGAGGGGGGGGGGGTGTAGGTCCCGGCCCCGAGGCTCGCCTCGGCCGTGCCCACGGCTCCTCCCGCCGCAGAGGTCTGTCCTCCGGCCTCCGGGGCCGTGGAGGGAGACCACACGGGGCCGGCGACCCAGGCCCTCGCGCCCGGCACGCGCCAAGCGCTCACTCGGAGGTGACTCCGGGGAGGGGGGGTGGTCCGAGTCCGGGCCGGGACCGGCCCCACCACCTAGCGGCTCACCCGGGGACCCTTTCCCCCGACTCCCGAGACGTCCCTCGTACTCTCCTTCTTCCGCCCTCAAAGACCAGAGTCCAGGGAGGGGAGGAGGACAAGGCGTCGGGCCCAGACAGAACTACGGGAGGGGAGGAGGACAAGGCGTCGGGCCCAGACAGAACTACTGGTCGACCCGACCAAGCCGCCACCCCCGGCACAGACCGGGCACGGAAGAGAGAGCGGCGACTCACGGCCCCACCCCGCGCTCGCCTGCGGGCGCAAAGTCCGACAGAACAGCCGCCCCGGCGCCACAGCGACACCACGGCGACAGTCGCGCCCGGCACCCGGTAGAGGCCGGGCCTCCGCCCGGCTCGCTGCCGCCAGACCTCCTCCTTCACTCGCTCGCTCGGCTGAGAACGAGGGGACTGTCATATCAAGGCGGACGCCAGGGGGAGCACGACAACCGCCTTCCAACGACCGACTCCACCGAGCCGCCGTACCCCGGATCGGCGCGCGCCGGCCGGCTCTGAGCTCCGGAGACACAGAACACGGAAACGAATCGCCTCACTCCCCACCGCCACGCACCGAGAGGCACAACCTAGGTCAGGACCTGCAGTCGGGTCCTCTCTGCGACCTCACGAACGACACCAGAGCCACCAGAGACCTAGACCGAGATCGAGCCGCCGCCGCCGCCGCCGCCAGCGACCAAAGTGAAACCAGGAACCAGGACGGGAGTCGCCCGAACGGAGCGGCCCGAACCCGAGAACCGGGAAGCCGGGATCGGTCCCAAGCAGGAAGGGGCGGCAAAGACGGCAGGCCTGCACCACGAGAGAAAACGAACCGGCCACCCGCACGACCTCCGCCGCCCGTGGCAAGACCCCCACCCCCACCCAACATGGCCAGAAAAGGGCAAGTGAGCGCTCGTCCCACCGTCTGCCCGCCCGTCTTTTTTTTTTTTTTTTTTTTGGGGGGGGGGGTGTTTGTACGTTTTGTTTTCTTTTTCCCCCAGATGGAAACCAGAAAGAAACAACAACAACAACAACAACAACAACAACAACAACAACAAAAAACTCCCAAAGATGGGTCGGCTCCAGCAAGAGACGAGCCCTCGGGAGGCACCCCGCTCACTTGTGAAAGTCCGCCGCCCGCCCGCCCCACAACACGCTCCCTCCCCCCGCCCCCACCCGCCCCCCCCCTTCACAGGCAGGGAAAGGGCAGGGGGAAGGCCAGAGAGAGGTTTCTTCTAACACAGAGAGGGTAGGTACACGTCACGCACACAGGTCTGGAAACCCACGGTGACAGCGCCATGGGAAGCGTGAGTCCACTCACCCATCACTAAATGACAGGAAAGCCAAACGAGAGCCGCTGGCTGGGCAGAAAAGGCCTTTGACAAAATTCAACATTCATTCATGCTAAAAGCTCTGGAGAAAATAGGAATAGAAGGAACATTTCTAAAAACAATAAAAGCCATTTATGACAGACCAATAGCCAATATTATACTTAATGGGGAAAAGCTACAACCAATTCTCCTAAAATCAGGAACAAGGCAAGGATGCCCACTGTCTCCACTCCTCTTCAATATAGTCCTAGAACCCTTAGCCAGGGCAATAAGGCAAGAAAAAGACATTAAAGGGATCCGCATAGGGAAAGAAAAAGTTAAACTATCCCTTTTTGCAGACGACATGATACTATACCTCCCTCCACGATCCCTAAAAGTCCATCCCGAATCTCTTAGAAATCATAACTCTCTTCGTCAAAATAGCAGGATACAAAATAAACCCACAAAAATCAGTTGCCTTCCTATACACTGATAATGTACAGGAAGAGAGGGAAATAAAGGGAGCAACCCCATTCACAATAACCTCCCGAAAAATAAAATATTTAGGAATTAACCTAACCAAAGATGTAAAAGAACTATTTAATGAGAACTATAAAAAGTTAAAGAAAGAAATTGCAGAAGACACTAGGAAATGGAAAGACCTCCCATGCTCCTGGATAGGCCGACTTAATATAGTAAAGATGGTAATACTTCCAAAACTAATATACAAATTCAACGCAATTCCTATTAAAATCCCAATGACGTACATCACTGAAATACAGAAAACAGTCCAAAAATTCATATGGAACAACAAAAGACCTAGAATAGCCAAAACAATTCTAGGGGATAAAGACAATATGGGAGGGCTATCCATGCCGAACTTCAAACTCTACTACAGAGCTATAATAACAAAGACAGCATGGTACTGGCACAAAAACAGACCCGAAGACCAATGGAACAGAATAGAAGATCCAGAAATAAATCCACAGGCCTACAGCCAGCTGATATTCGACAAAGGAGCCAAAGACATACAATGGAAGAAACACAGCCTCTTCAACCGCTGGTACTGGGAAAACTGGGCAGCCACATGCAGAAAACTAAAAGTGGACCCCAGCCTATCACCATGCACCAACATCAACTCAAAATGGATTAAAGACCTTAACATTAAACCTGAATCTCTGAAACTACTGCAGGACAGAGTAGGAGAGACACTTGAACTAATAGGCACAGGAAGGAACTTCCTGAACAGAGTCCCAGGGTCACAACAAATTGGAGAGAGACTCGACAAATGGGACTACCTTAAAATAAAAAAAAAAAAAAAAAAAAAACAAAAACAAAAAAACAGCTAGCCTTTTCTAATAGGCTCTGCCACTCTCTCTGGAGCAGGATTCGGGGCATGAGGCGATGAATCTGAACCCGACACACAGGTGTTGGAGGGTAGAGGCATCTTCACTCACATGCCTGTGGTGGAGGACCTGGACCCGAGTGTGGCGGTGCACAGTGGGTGTGGGTGTGTGTGTCTGTGACTCTGTGTGGGTGTGTCTGTGACTCTGTGTGTGTGTGTGTGTGTGTGTGTGTGTGTGTGTGTGTGTGTGTGTGCGGGGCTGGGGGGAGGGCAGGTAGGGAACCCTAGGAGGAAAGACAGGGAGAGACAGACGAGGGGCCCCGGCCCAAACAGAGTGGGGGGGTCAGAGGGGCGATCCTATCTCCCGGGGGGGGGGGTGAAGCATGGTTAGAACCCACAGGCCCGGCGGGCGTACTTCTCTTTGGAGTTCGCACTGGGAACATATGCGGGCAGAAGCGCCCCAGCACACACATCGCATCACAGACGGGTAGAGAGGCAGAGCCAGGGGGTCAGGCATGGTAAACACTCTATTCCGTCAACACACACACACACACACACACACACACACACACACACACACACACACACACACACACACACACACACACACACACACACACACACACACCCCTTAGGGTGTGTGTACAATATCCACAAGGTAAAAGTTTATTCATCCATTCCCCAAAGAAGAAGAAGAAGATTATGTCAGTTACAGGGAAGTAGATGGATGGACTGATGGACTAGGAGCGGGGGGGGGGGGGGGGCAGAGGGGGGGGGGTGCCGGCGGCGGCGGAGAAGAACCTAGAACAGGTGATGCCAGGGGAAGACAGACCGGCGGAGAGACAGACAGACCGACCAACCAACGGCACCTGTTTTCTCTCCTACGTGGATGCTAGACCTAAACTATAACTGGACATGGTAAGCTACACAGCACTCCGGGCAAACAGAGTGTGTGTGTGTCCCCGTGTGTGTGACACACATACTGTCCTTTTGTCAGAAGGTGTAACTTCTCTGAGCATTTAAGATATTGCAGAGAAGACACAAGACGTAATATCCGTAAGTGGCACGACTGTGAACGTATTATAACAACCGGACGTGTGAGGACCAAAGCTGGAATTAGGAGGACAGAAATGTACCTGTCCTCACGCTTTGGGTCATGATCACAAGTACATTTGGTTTAGGATCTTTCAAAACACATCGATGTATCCTTCTGGACACGATGGTCTAGGACCACACTAGTCAATAGCCACTTCAAAGCCAGATCCGCGGTTGGATACGTTTCAATTGGCTTATATTGCATCCTCCAATATTTTTCTCTTCTTTTTATTCTACCTTCTCACTAAAGATCCAGTGGTATAAAGCTACTTTTATTCTCTTAATATTCCATAACTGAAGTGATCTGCTTTGTTTTGCAGCTTTCTCAGCTTAATTCACTGAGGCCTATTTAGTCACACATGATGAGAGGTCCAGAAACATCTTTGGGGCCACGGATGGCTTTTGTAAAGTCCATTTGGGGAAATAGCAAATATAATCTACCATGTCCTAAAATGTAACAGATTATCTCTATGGGGCCGATAGAAATATCCAGATGTGCCCTGTCAACAGCCAGTTATTTTAATTTACTTAAGGGAAATCAAGTGAATAAAAGTCTATATAGTTCAAGAAATTGTATTCTGATACCTATATAAAAAGTTTACCTGAGTGGGTGAGGACATTTGCATGAAATTTCACCTAGGGCAGCACTTGATATTTATAACTCTCCCTAAACTATTGCATTGCCTGTTTTCCATTTTCTTGGCACTCCTTTAGAAATGTTCCCGTCTCAATCTTTCACCCACTGCAGCCGTGGGACCCTTTTTCATAATACGGACGTAAAGACATTTGTGGTACCGTATATAAATTACAACCGTAGGGGCTGGGAAGGTGGCTCAGTGGTAGAGTGCTTGCCTTGCATGCCTGAGGCCCTGGGTTCGATTCCTCAGCACCACATTAAGCAAAAAGAAAAAAGCCGGAAGTGGCGCTGTGGCTCAAGTGGTAGAGCGCTAGCCTTGAGCTGAAGAGCTGAGGGACAGCGCCCAGGCCCAGAGTTCAGGCCCCACGACCGGATCCAAAAAAAAAAAAAAAAAAAAATTACAACCGTAAATAAACTGGTACAGGTTGCTCGTAAGACATAATATCCAAACGAATTCCGTGTCCAGAAAATAACGAAAAAAAACACCCCCTGCGGGCCCCCCTCCCCCTCCGCTCGGCCCTCCCTTCAAGAACATTTCCTTGTTTGCTGTTGTTTCGTTTTGTTTCGTTGTAAATAAATAAAGCCGCAGAAGAGAGCCGGCGATACCTCATCGCTACTCTCGCGAGAGTCTCTCGGACTCTCGCGAGAGTCGCCAGCCCCCGCCATCAGCACCGAATCATTCCCTGTCACTCCACACGGTGTCCAGTAGGTGGCACCCCAAAACAAGGAAAAAGAACGTCAGGCCCAAGATCGATCAAGACACTTAGGAAGGTCTTGTGAGGAAGGAACACCTCCCCCTACACACACACACACACACACACACACACACACACACACACACACACACACACACACACACACACACACACACACACACACACACACACACACACACACACACACACACACCCCAGCACATCCCCGCCCACACAGGTCATGAATGGCAAACCCCTATGGCACAGAGAGACAGACAGACAAAACACATGGGGTGTGGAGAGAGACCGGAAATCAAAAACAAAAACAAAAACAAAAAACATTTTCCTGGCTTGACCTATGAATGGGCCTGGGCTGGCATTCTGTCCTCTGGGCCCTACAGTCAATCCATGGCGGTCGCTCCTCTCTCCTCATCACTGTAATCCTATCTGATATTTGCCAGAGCCGAACGTGCAGTGGGGACACTTTGGTTCATCGATCTAAACTAGGGCCCGGGGCGGAGGGGGTGGTGGTGGTGGAGGGGAAGCCTAGGAAGTCTGTTGCTATAGTTGGTGGCGGCGGCGGTGGTGGTGGCGGCAGTGCAAAGTGTGTGTGGGGGGAGGGGGGGAGGTAGATCACATGCTGCCATACGTGCCTGTGCCTGTGTGGTAGGAAACACCAGCAAAGATCAAGGGGTGCAGGGTGTGTGTGTGCACGCCCCAGTCAGTCCTGGGGCTTGAACTCAGAGCCTGAGTGCTGTCCCTTGGCTCTTGTGCTCAAGACTGGCACTCTGGGGCTGGGAAGGTGGCTCAGTGGTAGAGCGCTTGCCTTGCATGCGTGAGGCCCTGGATTCGATTCCTCAGCACCACATAAGCAGAAAAAAAGCCGGAAGTGGCATTGTGGCTCAAGTGGTAGAATGCTAGCCTTAACCTGAAGAGATGAGGGACAGCGCCCAGGCCCAGAGTTCAGGCCCCACGACCGGACCCCCCCGCCCCCGCGCCAAAAAGAAAAAAAGAGACTGGCAGTCTGCCATTTGAGCCAAAACTCCACTTCTGGCCTTTGGGTTGCTTAATTGAAGACATGAGGCTCACCAAAGTGCAATGCCTATATACCTCTGATCATATAACAAGAAGTCTTCCCCTTTCTTTGTGTTTGTTATCATCGATGTTATTTTGTTTTCTCTTCTCCCCCCCCCCCATTGTTTCTTCCTTCATCTATTTCCGGGAGGGGCAAGAAATGGAGGGACCCAGGATGAAGAAGTGCAACAGTGGCACTCACTAGACACTATGTTGACACACAACTTGTGGGTGGGGAACAAACAGAACTTGAGGGAGGGAAAACCTGTGAGAGAGCCAGGGAAGGGGTGACATTGTCCAAAAAAAAAAAGTACTCTTTTTTAGGGGGTGGGGGGAGATGGGAGGGCAGGAATGGAAACAAAGGAGGAGGCAACAATGCTTGATAAGAAATGTACTCATTTCCTTGCTCGTGTCATTGTAACCACTCTGTAAGTATTTTCACAATTAACACAACTCATTAGCCGGGCGCCGGTGGCTCGCGCCTGTAATCCTAGCTACTCAGAAGGCTGAGAGCTGAGGATCACGGTTCAAAGCCAGCCCGGGCAGGATAGCGCCCAAGCCCAGAGTTCAAGCCCAACGACAAAAAAAAAAAAAAAAAAAAAAAAACTTATTAATTAAAAAAAAAATGTACTCTTCCTACCTCACTTATGTAATGTAATCTTTCCTATCCTTTTTTTTTTTTTTTTTTTTTTTTTTGTCAGTGGTGGGTCTTAAACTCTGGGCCTGGGCGCTGTCCCTAAACTCTTCAGCTCAAAGCGAGTGCTCTACCGCTTGAGCCACAACGCCACTTCCGATTTTCTAGTGCCTCATTGGAGATAAGAGTCTGGTGACTTTCCTGCCCTGCCTGGCTTTGAACCGTGATCCTCAGCTCTCAGCCTCCTGAGCAGCTAGGATTACAGACGCGAGCCACCGGTGTGGGCTGGCATACTGTAACCGTTCTGTATGTCACCATTTCCCTAACAATTTGTAAAAAATCAAAGGAGAGAGGGAGGGGGAGATAACAACCCCTCACGCCTGAGAAGTGAAACCCAACGGGCTTCTAACCGATCTGAGATTCTTTGAAGGTTTTTGCGATGTTAATCACAATCACAAACACAGACGGACAGTTTCTCCAGTCACTCCTTAAGAGGAACGGGGAACAGGGACAGGGAGAAGAGAGGCAGATCCTGGCCTGACCTAGGCGGGAAGATGGAGGGGAGACAAGACTCCTGAACTCCTTTTTCCCCTCACACTCCTCCGTCCAGAGGGTGGGAGCTTAGGGGTCGGCCACGGGGACATCCCACGGTCACAGTCATGCCTCCCGGAGGGGCAGAGGGCAGAGCACAGGCAAGCATGCCAGCTTCCCCGCCCGCCCCTCCCATTCTGTCCCTGGCGGGCTTGGGCGGGAGGCATACTAGTGGCAGCGGGCGGGTGGAAGTAGTCTGACAACTCCAGCTTGCAGGAAGTCAGTGGCTGCTGGTGGTAGGCAGGGAGGGTCCCAGCAGAAAAAGACCAGAGAGAGCGCGCGCGCGCAGACTTTTCCTGCCCAAGGGCAAAAGAGGCCACTTTTGTAAAGACGGGGAGGGGGAGGGGAGGCTGATTCACTCACCCCCACCCCACCCCGCGCGCTAATGAAGTTACAGGAGCTGAGGGCTGGCCGCCCCACCCCCCACCCCGCCGGGGTGTTTCGCAGAGGACGCAGGGCGGGTCGGGGGTGGGGGTGGGGTGGGCTGGTTTAAGCCTGGAGCCCCAGTCAACTCAGGAACTCCAGGCAACGTTCCTTTGTCTTGTAAATGTCGTCATGGCAACGACTTAAGCGCCCTGGCGGAGGGGGGAGGGTGGGGGGGGGGAGGAGAAAGAAGAAGAAACAAACACGCCCACCCCAGCAGGCCTGCCTGAGTTGAGGCCTTGAATTTCAACCTCAGTAGGGCCACTAAACTAATAAAAATCGTTGTAAGAAACTGTTGACGGAGGACCCTCGGGATAGGATGATTAGGCTGTGTACCCGTGAGGCGAGGTGGCCGTGTGTTCCAGCTTCGTGCCAAGAGGTTGCCTTATCTCGGCCTATCTTCCTTCCCAGAATTGAACACAGAGGCAAGCAGGATAATTTCCAGGGGGAAATGAGGCCTGGGAAAGCACCACCAGGAATTCAGAGACAAGACAGCCGGACAGCTTCCTAATGAATGGCTCCACACATCCTATTTTCTTCACTTTTCAGTCCCTCATAAACGAACAGTTATTAGGAAAGAAAACTAATAGGTGGGGGTGGGTGGTGGAAGGGAAAAGAGCAGCTCCCTTCCTCTGAGCTTTTGCCCAAACAATGAGTATACTGTGAGAAAGGAGCCAAGAGTTTCCTCAAAGAAAGGAGGAAACTTACACCGGGGAGGGAAGTAAATTTTAAAAAGAAACAGAGCATGGGTCAAAGCACCACCCCTCCCCCCCCATGCATGCATGGGAAACCAACAGAATCATCTCTTAAACCCTACTACAGGCTCAAGGTAGAGAGTTTACTTTGTTTCTTTTTCCTCTGTGTGTTTTCAAGGTTTCACTTTCATTTCTGGGCACATAACCATTGGGCCTTGCCTCGGTGGGTGTTTCTCCCCCTAAAAGTATCTATCCTGTCTTTTGGGTCTTACTGTGTGTGAGTGTGTGAGTGTGTGAGTGAGTGAGTGAGTGAGTGAGTGAGTGAGTGAGTGAGTGAGTGAGTGAGTGAGTGAGTGAGTGAGTGAGTGAGGCAGCCAGGCAGCCAGGCAGCCAGGCAGCCAGGCAGCCAGCCAAGCAGCCAGCCAAGCAGCCAGCCAAGCAGCCAGCCAGGCAGTCAGTCCAGAGATCTAATGTCTCCCCTATTTTAAACGTACCTTTTGCATATGTGAGAGAAAGCACACGAAACTGGTTTTCTATAGGAACATATATGTGAATACATTCACCATGGAGTGAAAAGATAGAGTCGCTTCCAAATGATATGTACAGCAGAATACCAACACATCGAGATGACTTCTGCAAGAAGCCAAGGCCCACTTTTGAAATCCCATAATGAGGAAGCCTCAGTCAGTGGCCTGGTTTGAGTCCAGGCCTCCACTTAAAAACGACCTTTACTTTGTGTTTTTATTTTTCCCTGTTTTCTTTTCCTTTCTATGACCTCTCCCCCCAACGCCCCAACCCCTTCCCTCCATAGGTCTCTCTTTCTCCTTTTCTTTCTCTGTAGTTTGAGCCCGAGAGTTACTTAATTCTCGAACTTCTGGGTTTTCCTTAGATCTGGTAACCTGTTGGACATAAAAATTTGGGAAAGCCTCAAAACAGTCACCCCCACCCCACGAAAAATAATCATGCTTGTCGCCAAAAGCTTTTAAATGAGAAAACAGTGGTCAAGTGAAGCCAATGAAGGCTGTAATAGCAACCATGTTTCTAGACTACTGTACCAAGTTTTTTTTTAAATATATATATTTTTAAACATATTTTTATTGTGAAAATACTGTACAGAGGGGTTACAATTACATGGGTAAGATAATGAGCACATTTCTTATAAGCATTGTAGCCTCCTGCTTTTTTTCCCCTTCCCATCCCTTCGTATCCTCCCCCCCCCCCCGCCGTCCCCCCACCAAAGTTGTAAAGTTCGTTTTTTGACATAACGACTTGTATATCTCATTGTTTCAATGGGTCCTCCTGTAACCCTGTTTTAACAATTTGTTTTTTCCCTTCCCCTCCACATATATCAACACCAGGATTTTTTTTTTATTAAGCAAAACAACTCAGTTATTCAGCTGTGAGTATGTCCATACAAACAAGATGCAGGAGCCTTCCATGCTGGACTGGCCAAAAAAGGGGGGAGAGCTAGGAAGGTGGCTTAGTGGTAGAGTGCTCGCTCCCCTTGCAAGCATGAGGCCCTGGGTTCGATTCCTCAGCACTATATAAACAGAAAAGGGGAGCAGTGGCACCCTGTGGCTCAAGTGGCAGAACAGTAGTGAGCCTTCAGATGAAGAGCAGAGAGACAGCACCCAGACCCAGAGTCCAAGCCTCACACCCGACGACAAAAAAACTGAAAATAATAAATATATATATATGTTTGTATCACACTATATATAAGCATAGATAGATATATATGTATGTATGTGTATAAATATATATGTGTATATGTATGTATATGCATGTGTGTGTCTGTGTGTGTGTGTCTGGAGAGAGAGAGAGAGAGAGAGAGAGAGAGAGAGAGAGAGAGAGAGAGAGAGAGAGAGAGAGAGAGAGAGAAAGAGAGAGAGAGAGAAAGCCAGAAGTGGTGATGTGGTTCAAATGATACAGTGCTAGACGTGAGCAAAAGAAGTTGAGTGTGATTCCTAGAAATGTTGTTTGATGATACTTTTTGTCCTATTCATGACAGATAAAACTTTCACTAACTTATGTTATGTGTTAGTATAATTACTTCATTTGATGAAATAGCTAATATATATTTTTTACCTTTCTGAGAATATAATTTTAATGAAATAAACTGTAAAATTATTCATATGTGAAAAAAAAGAAGAAGTTGAGTGACAGTGCTGAGGCCCTGACTTCAAGTCTCAGTATTGCCCACCCCCCAAAAAAAATAAAGAAAAAGGAGAGAGAGGGGGGGGTGGGGAGAAGAAAGAGAGAAAGTAAAAAAAGGAAGGAAGGAAGGAAGGAAGGAAGGAAGGAAGGAAGGAAGGAAGGAAGGAAGGAAGGAAGGAATGGTCAATGACCTGTTTTTCTTACCTGTAGAGAAATGCCCCAAACATCTAGAAATTCAGGTTGGGGCAAAGATAAAACAGCTATCTGTACATAACTCAGCTGCCACATCTCTCCCCCCCCCCCCCCCGCCTATCTAACCCTGAAAACACCCATGAAGTCAAGGAGCTGTGTAGGTCTCTCTCCCTTCAAGAGCACCCACACTGTATTAGAGTATGTCCTTGTCTGTCTGTCTGTCTGTCTGTCTGTCTGTCTGTCTGTCTGTCTGTCTGTCTGTCTGTGCCTTTTTTGGGGGTCTGGTTGTCTGCTTGCCTGCTTGCTTACTTACTCCATAAAAACTCCACCAGAGTGACTCCTCCAGAAATTCTTATTCAATGATCGAAATCAAGGGTCCTAAGGGAAGAGTCCCTACATGGAAGGGTAAAAAGTCACTAACCCTCACCTGTGTTTGGTGACAAGAAGAACTCCATACCAAGAGTCTACCTTAATACATGAGGGCAGGGCAGGGAAGGAATAATTTATTCAGGTGATCTAGTCAGTCACAGTAATGGGTCTCTGGTTCCCCGTCCATGTCTCCCTCTGTGTGTGTGTGTGTGTGTGTGTGTGTGTGTGTGTGTGTGTGTGTGTGTGTGTGTGTGTGTGTGTGTGTGTGTGTGTGTGTGTGTGTGTCTCAGATCTAGTTGGACTTGTGGATCTCTCACTTGCTCTCCCTTCCATCTCTTACTCTGTGTGTCTTTCCACTGGTCTCTGGGTCTCTGTCTCTCTGTCTGTCTCTCCTGTGTCTCTGTCCTCTCCCCTCCCCCACCCCTTGCTTTTCTGTGTGGACTCAAGGAAGAACTGTGTTTCAGGCCCAGTGGTCTCTGCTTACTCAGCTTGCCAGCCTGGAACTCGCCAGAGGCAACTTCTTCCTTGGTGTCCCCGAAGGAAGGAGGGAGCAGGAACCGGTGCCCCAAAAGGGACTCTTATCTCCAATGAATCACCCGCCTGGCCACCCGCCCGCCCGTGTCAACCCACACAGAATATGAAAGCCACACATGAGCTCAAGAACATGCAAAGACTCAGTTTAGAGGAGTCTCATGTTGAACATGGAGACTCGGTCTGTAAACAAGATGGATGCCACTCCCATCGCTGCTGCCATTTAGACCCGAGTTTTTAGGGAATCTGTCTACCACCCAGACACATTCCAGCCCACCACCTTGAGAATGTCTCAAGGATGGATGGCTAATTTTATTCAATCATCATCTGGTTTCCCGAAGGAGAAAATGCCTCTGCACCCCCCCTCCCCTGCAGTTCTCTTCCCAAGGCCCCAAGTCGGGGGCGGGGGGGGGGGGGGGTGTGGAAAACAACAACCAAAAAGCATGTAAATAAGCCGGGCGCTGGTGACTCACGCCTGTAATCCTAGCTACTTAGGAGGCTGAGATCTGAGGATGGCGGTTCAAAGCCAGCCCGGGCAGGCGAGACCGTGAGACTCCGATCTCCAATAAACCACCAGAAAACTGGAAGTGGTGCTGTAGCTCAAGTGGTTGAGCGCTCGCCTTGAGCTGAAGAGCTGAGGGACAGCGCCCAGGCCCAGAGTTCAAGCCCCACGGCCAACAAAAAAAAAAAAAAAAAGCACGTATATAATAACTGAATATACGTATATTTATATGTATGTATCACACTATGTATGAGTATATATGTGTGTGTGTGTGTGTGTGTGTGTGTGTATGTATATATATATGTATAAATAAATGAATATATGTGTGCTTATACATATATACGTATATGTATAAATAAATGTTACCCAAATGTTTACAAACAAGACCACACTAAAGCTACCAGCACAACTATGTTTATTGCAGCATTATTTACCATAGCTAAGATATTGGAACCAACCCAGATGCCCCTCAGTAGATGAATGGATCAAGAAAATGTGGTATATATACACAATGGAATTCTATGCCTCCATCAGAAAGAATGACATTTCCCCATTTGTTAGGAAATGGAAAGGTTTGGAAAAAATTATATTAAGTGAAGTAAGCCAGGCCCAAAGAAGCATAGGTCCCATGGTTTCCCTTATTTGCAATATCTAGTATAGGTATGAGTCAAGCGGAAAAGGCCAGATAATGTGATGTTAGGAAAATGAACCCTTAAATATGTATTTTAATGTTTTTGTTTCTTTCATGCATGTGTTTCTAATGCATTTATAAGATTATTTCTTTGTTGCTTTGTATGTCCCTCCCCCACAGTGTAACCCCCGCTTTCACTATATTTGATGTCAGTATAACATGTGGAGGAGATGGGGACAAACAAGTCGTTTAAGGATTCAGGTGGACCTGTTGCAACAATGAGAAGTACAAAATGTCATGTCAAAACCAGCTTTACAATTTCGGTGTGGGGGGGGAGGGGGGTATAATTGGGTGGGGGGAGGGGGGTAAAATTGGGTGGGGGGAGGGGGGAGGCGGGGAAGGGAAGTGAAGGGTAAACAAAGGAGGAGGCTGCAATGCTTGGTAAGAAATGTATGCATTATCCTGCCCATGTAATTGTAGCCCCTCTGTACAGTATGTTCTCAAATAAAATAAAATACAATTTAAAAAAAAAATAAATGAATATGTGTTTATATATGTATATGCATATAAACACATATATATGTATACATATATACATACTCAGGCACACGCACGCACGCACACACATAGATATATAGAGATATAGATATATAGAGATGTATATCTATATCGATACATAGATAGATAGATAGATAGATAGATAGATAGATAGATAGATAGATAGATAGATAGATAGATAGATAGATAGATAGGTAGACAGACAGATAGACAGATAGACAGATAGATAGATAGACAGATAGACAGACAGATAGATAGATAGATAGATAGATAGATAGATAGATAGATAGATAGATAGATAGATAGATAGATAGATAGATAGATAGATAGATAGATAGATAGATAGATAGATAGATAGATAGATAGATAGATAGATAGATATCACGTACATAGACATAAGTAGCACTGTGGCTCAAATGGTACAGTGCTAGACTTGAGCCGAAAATGCTGAGTGCCTGAGTGACAGTCCTCAGGCCCTGACTTCAAGACCCAGGATTGCCCACCCCTCCAAAAAATAGAGAAAAAGGAGAGAGAGAGAGAGAGAGAGAGAGAGAGAGAGAGAGAGAGAGAGAGAGAGAGAGAGAGAGAGAGAGAGAGAGAGAGATGGTGGGAGAAGAAAGAAAGAAAGAAAGAAAGAAAGAAGGAAGGAAGGAAGGAAGGAAAGAAAGAAGGAAAGAAAGAAAGGAAGGAAGGAAGGAAGGAAGGAAGGAAGGAAGGAAGGGAGGAAGGGTCAATGACCCTGTTTCTCTTACCTATAAAGAAATGCCCCCAAACATCTAGAAATTCAGGTGGAGGCAAAGATAAAGCAACTAACTGTCTGTGCCTAACTCAGCTGCCACATTCCCTCCCCCCCCCCCCCGCTTTAACCTTGAAAACACCCATGAAGTCAAGGAGCTGCGTGGGTCTCTCTGTCTGTCTGTCTGTCTGTCTGTCTGTCTGTCTGTCTGTCTGTCTGTCTGTCTGTCTGCCTTTTTTTTTTTTTTTTTTTTTTGGGTCTGGTTGTCTGGTTGCCTGGTTGCCTGCTTGCTTACTCCATAAAACTCCACCAGAGTGTCTCCTCCAAAAATTCTTATTCAATGATCGAAATCAAGGGTCCTAAGGGAAGAGTCCCTACATGGAAGGGTAAAAAGTCACTAACCCTCACCTATGTTTGGTGACAAGAAGACCTCCATACCAATAGTCTACCTTAATACATGAGGTCAGGGCAGGGAAGGAATGATTTATTCAGGTGATCTAGTCAGTCACACTAATGGGTCTCTAGGGATCCCCCTCCATGTGTCCCTCTGTCTGTCTGTCTGGCGCGCTCGTGAGTGTGTGTCTGTGTGTGTCTGTGTGTGTCCGTCCGTCCGTCCGGCCCTCTGTTTGTTGATTCAGGGGAATCTAGTTGGACTTGTGGATCTCTCTCGTTCCCCCTCCATCTCTTTCCCTGTGTGTCTTTCTGTCGGTCTCTGGGTCTCTGTGTCTGTCTGTGTGTCTGTCTCTCTTTGTCTCTGCCTCTGTCTGTCTCTCCTCTCTGTCTCTCTGTCCTCTCCCCTCCGCGCCCCCCCCCCTTGCTTTTCGTTGTGGACTCTAGGAAGAACTTTATTTCAGTCCCAGCGGGGGCTCTGCTTACTCTGCTTGCCAGCCTGGAACCCACCCGCCAGCGGCAACTTCTTCCTTGGTGTCCCCGAAGGAAGGAGGGAGCAGGAACCGGTGTCCCAAAAGAGACTCTTATCTCCAATGAATGGCACACCCTGCTCTGCTCGCTGGGCCGCCCGCCCGCCTGCCGTGTCAACCCACACAGAACATGAAAGCCCACGTGAGCTCAAGAACATGGAAAGACTCAGTGTAGAGGCTTCTCATTTTGAACCCACTCGGTCTGTAAACAAGATGGATGCCGCCGCTGCCGCTGCTGCCATTTAGGCCCGAGTTTGTAGGGAAGCTCTCTACCACCCAGACACATTGAGACACACTGAGACATTGAGAATGTCTCAAGGAGGATGGCTGAAGGATGGAT
>NW_027204426.1:775000-795000 GCF_024711535.1 Dipodomys merriami | reverse complement strand
GCGGCCACCCCCCCCCCACGGGCGGGTGGCGCAGCCGCAAACCAGCGGGGAGGTGAGACCTTTCCGGGCACAGCCGGCACGCCAGGGAAACGAACGCGGGATCTCACCACCCCCAACTCCTGGGCGGTCCCGCGCAACGCCTGGGACACCGAGCCGGCCGACCAGCGGACCGGAAACCCCCACCGCGGCAGCGGCGGGCCCCCCCAAAAGAGGCCCGAGAGGGAAAAGGCAGCTCGCACACGCCTCAAAGACCCCGCGAGCGCCCGCGGAGCCACCCGCGCCAGCAGGGCCCCACCGCACCCATCCACACCGCCGGGCACGGCACCCATCATCGACCGCCTCTTTTTCGGCCGCGTGAGCAAGGGCCCACACACACCGGGATCCTCGGCTCCGGAGGGCCAGAACCCCCCCGAGCGGCACACCACCACGGGCACGGCGGCCCCGGAACACCGCGGGGCCCGGCGCCCGGCACGGCGCCGTCGTCGCCAACGGGCGGCGGCCCACACAGACGCTCGGGAACAGCGTCGCCAGGGGCCGGAGGGGGAGGGGGACGGGACCCCCCAAAACCCCACGGCACCCCAAGCACGAGGCCGGGAAGCCACACACCACACGCCCTCGCATCGCGACCCAGCACAGGCTCCAGGCTCCGCCACTCGACACACCGCGCGCGAGGCAGGGGCGGGGACGGATCGGGAACGTCCTCCACTCACCACACCAGACGACGGCCCGGGAGAGGCCCCGCGGGACCCTCCCCCAGCTCGGAGGGGGGAGGCGCGGGCACGCAGTTACCAACGCGGGCAGCCACTAACGCTCAAAAGCGGGACAGGGAGCGGCAGGGCCGCGGGAGCCCATCGGGGGCGGGCCCCCGCCAACCCGGCAGCGAACGCCGCCTCCCGAACGAGGATCGCTAGAGAACCTCTCCTCACTCTGAGGGTGGCCCGCACCCAACCCCGACGGGAACCCCGCCGGGACCAGCACACATCAAAGGCGTCCATCCTTCCCACCACGGGTGGCAGGGAGGGGTGGGGCGGGGGGGGTCTGCGGCAGCAGCAACACCAACCCTGGTCGGTCGGCCTTGCCGTGCGGGGCCAGAGCAAAGTCGCGCACACGGGCGGGGAAGCCCGCACAGGCCCGGCTCGCCTCCCACTGCAACATCTCAGGTCCCCCGGTGCAACAAGAAGCCAGGTGACACGGCAGGGAAGACAAGCCAGGACGACCAGGGCCGGCAGCTCATGCGGGGAAGCCACCCGCCCGGCGCAACAAGGGAAGAGCGCTCCTCCTCTGGGGAACCGCCTCGACCCCCCCCCCAGCAGAGACGTCAATCTCTGCGATAACTTTTTTCTCACTCGCACAAGCCCCACAAACCCAAGGACGGCCGGGACACGCCACGGGCAGCAGGCTGGCACAAGGCAACGGACAACGCCGGGATCGGGAACGACACCACCACTCAGCCTCAGGCACCTGAGAGAACCGACCGGGAGCGTTCCGGGAGCACCGCAAGAGGGCAGAGCGCGAGGCGCGGCTTTTCACACCACACAGCACGGGCAAGCACGGAGCACCGACCCTCCCTCTCCGCGGAGAGAGCCGACCCCCGTGCCGATAACGAGTCACGGGAAGAGAGGAGCAAGATCAGGGGCGCCCCTCCTCCTCCAGCGTGTACAAGTCCCCGACCTCACGGCGAGGGCAGGGAGAGCGCAGCCGGACCCGGTTGCCGCACCCCTGCCTCCCCGCACACCACCGGCGCCGGCACGGTGGGACGGTGAGGGCAGGGGCCCACGGGCAGAACGAGAAGAGCGGTCCCATTCGCCATGAATGTCCGTCCCTCGCCTGGCGCAGCTTAGGCCCGGGCCCGAAGGAGATCGCAACGTCACCACATCAATCACACCGAGGGGGCGGAGAAGACAGCCACACGGCACTCGGGAGGCGGTGGGGCCCAGGAAGCTCGGCTCCCGAGAGGGCCAACAGCCTGGGATAAAAGCGTAGCCAGGACAGACAACCTTTCGTGAGTAACGAGCGAGGTAAAAGGAAAAAAAAAAAAAAAAAAAAAAGAAAAAAAAACTTAAAAAAATAAAAAAATAAAAAAAAATACCACGGGCTTCAGCGTCCCTGGCGCTCGGGATTACCAGGACACCTCCGCCGGGCACAGAGCCGAAAGAAGCTAGAGAGGAAAAAAAGAAAAAGAAAAAGAACCACGGACAGCGCTCGGGAGTAGCGCAGGTCAGCGGCCGACCAGGCCCGCCATCGGGAAGCGGCAGGTCGGGGGAGTTGGAGCTAGGGGCGATAGGGGAAGAAAAAAAAAAAAAAAAAAAAAAAGCCACGGAGGTCAGACGAGCACGACGGCAGGACGGGGATGCCGCACACGCACAGGCAAGGCAAGGCAGGACTCGCCCCCCGCCTTTTCCTCCTCAAGCCGGCCACGGCGAGGGAAGCACACCGCGCGGGCCTACCTATGCACCCCAGGCAACCAACCACTCTCCTCCTCGGCGTGCCGAGGCAAGGGCCAGAATCCGGCACCGGGAGCGGGGGAGAGATCAAGGACGACGGGACTCACTCAGCCACCAACCAACCACCACCACCACCACCACCACCACACCCACGAGCCACCACAGGGGCAAGGCCTGCTCAGGGCAGCGGGAGCCCGGGGTGCGGGGGGAAGGGCAGGGGGACCCGGACCGGGAAGAGACGGGAAAGGCCCGGCACACAGCATCCGAGAGAGCCCCAAAAGACCCGCTGACAGCCACCGGGACACAGCATGCCAGCACCCTCCTGCAGGTACAAAATCCTCACGTCACCACGCCAAAACCAGCTGGTCACGCAGGGGCGACAACTCGCTGGCGACAGGGACCTCTCGGAAACCACATCGGGGACACCTGTCCCCAACATGTCCCCAACAGAGCCAGACACGGAACTCTCAGGGACAGCTGGTCGACCACATAAGGCGAAGACAGACGAAGAGAGAGGGCGGGAGCGGGGTCAGGGGACGCACCCGCCCCACTACCCCGGGTGCGCACGGGCTCACGGCACGAGCGGCACGGGGAGCCTTCCCCCGGCAGACGCGAGGCACCCACTCCGAGAGGCACCCAGCCACCACACCCACACCGCGCGGGGTCGGTGGTGAGCGCCCTGCCGCCAGCACGCACACACGCGGGACTCCCGGGCTCGGGTCCCCGACTCCCGAGGTGCTCCCTCCGCCTCGACTTTTCCCCTACGCAGGGCCCACCGGGCAAGTCCCCGCCATCGCGCACACCGCAGACGGTAGGTAGGTAGGTAGGTCCCGGCCCCGAGGCTCGCCTCGGCCCTGCCCACGGCTCCTCGCGCCGGAGAAGTCTGTCCTCCGGCCTCCGGGGCCGTGGAGAAGGCCGTGGAGGAAGGCCACACGGGGCCGGCGACCCAGGCCCTCGCGCCCGGCACGCGCCAAGCGCTCACTCGGAGGTGACTCCGACGACCATCCTATGTCGGGGAGGGGCGGGGTGTAGGTCCCGGCCCCGAGGCTCGCCTCGGCCGTGCCCACGGCTCCTCCCGCCGCAGAGGTCTGGCCTCTGGCCTCCGGGGCCCGTGGAGGAGGCCGTGGAGGGAGGCCACACGGGGCCGGCGACCCAGGCCCTCGCGCCCGGCACGCGCCAAGCGCTCACTCGGAGGTGACTCCGACGACCATCCTATGTCGGGGAGGGGGGGGGGGTGTAGGTCCCGGCCCCGAGGCTCGCCTCGGCCGTGCCCACGGCTCCTCCCGCCGCAGAGGTCTGTCCTCCGGCCTCCGGGGCCGTGGAGGGAGACCACACGGGGCCGGCGACCCAGGCCCTCGCGCCCGGCACGCGCCAAGCGCTCACTCGGAGGTGACTCCGGGGAGGGGGGGTGGTCCGAGTCCGGGCCGGGACCGGCCCCACCACCTAGCGGCTCACCCGGGGACCCTTTCCCCCGACTCCCGAGACGTCCCTCGTACTCTCCTTCTTTCGCCCTCAAAGACCAGAGTCCAGGGAGGGGAGGAGGACAAGGCGTCGGGCCCAGACAGAACTACGGGAGGGGAGGAGGACAAGGCGTCGGGCCCAGACAGAACTACTGGTCGACCCGACCAAGCCGCCACCCCCGGCACAGACCGGGCACGGAAGAGAGAGCGGCGACTCACGGCCCCACCCCGCGCTCGCCTGCGGGCGCAAAGTCCGACAGAACAGCCGCCCCGGCGCCACAGCGACACCACGGCGACAGTCGCGCCCGGCACCCGGTAGAGGCCGGGCCTCCGCCCGGCTCGCTGCCGCCAGACCTCCTCCTTCACTCGCTCGCTCGGCTGAGAACGAGGGGACTGTCATATCAAGGCGGACGCCAGGGGGAGCACGACAACCGCCTTCCAACGACCGACTCCACCGAGCCGCCGTACCCCGGATCGGCGCCCGCCGGGCGGCTCTGAGCTCCGGAGACACAGAACACGGAAACGAATCGCCTCACTCCCCACCGCCACGCACCGAGAGGCACAACCTAGGTCAGGACCTGCAGCCGGGTCCTCTCTGCGACCTCACGAACGACACCAGAGCCACCAGAGACCTAGACCGAGATCGAGCCGCCGCCGCCGCCGCCGCCAGCGACCAAAGTGAAACCAGGAACCAGGACGGGAGTCGCCCGAACGGAGCGGCCCGAACCCGAGAACCGGGAAGCCGGGATCGGTCCCAAGCAGGAAGGGGCGGCAAAGACGGCAGGCCTGCACCACGAGAGAAAACGAACCGGCCACCCGCACGACCTCCGCCGCCCGTGGCAAGACCCCCACCCCCACCCAACATGGCCAGAAAAGGGCAAGTGAGCGCTCGTCCCACCGTCTGCCCGCCCGTCTTTTTTTTTTTTTTTTGGGGGGGGGGGTGTTTGTACGTTTTGTTTTCTTTTTCCCCCAGATGGAAACCAGAAAGAAACAACAACAACAACAACAACAACAACAACAACAACAACAACAACAACAAAAAACTCCCAAAGATGGGTCGGCTCCAGCAAGAGACGAGCCCTCGGGAGGCACCCCGCTCACTTGTGAAAGTCCGCCGCCCGCCCGCCCCACAACACGCTCCCTCCCTCCGCCCCCCCCCGCCCCCCCCCCCCTTCACAGGCAGGGAAAGGGCAGGGGGAAGGCCAGAGAGAGGTTTCTTCTAACACAGAGAGGGTAGGTACACGTCACGCACACAGGTCTGGAAACCCACGGTGACAGCGCCATGGGAAGCGTGAGTCCACTCACCCATCACTAAATGACAGGAAAGCCAAACGAGAGCCGCTGGCTGGGCAGAAAAGGCCTTTGACAAAATTCAACATTCATTCATGCTAAAAGCTCTGGAGAAAATAGGAATAGAAGGAACATTTCTAAAAACAATAAAAGCCATTTATGACAGACCAATAGCCAATATTATACTTAATGGGGAAAAGCTACAACCAATTCTCCTAAAATCAGGAACAAGGCAAGGATGCCCACTGTCTCCACTCCTCTTCAATATAGTCCTAGAACCCTTAGCCAGGGCAATAAGGCAAGAAAAAGACATTAAAGGGATCCGCATAGGGAAAGAAAAAGTTAAACTATCCCTTTTTGCAGACGACATGATACTATACCTCCCTCCACGATCCCTAAAAGTCCATCCCGAATCTCTTAGAAATCATAACTCTCTTCGTCAAAATAGCAGGATACAAAATAAACCCACAAAAATCAGTTGCCTTCCTATACACTGATAATGTACAGGAAGAGAGGGAAATAAAGGGAGCAACCCCATTCACAATAACCTCCCGAAAAATAAAATATTTAGGAATTAACCTAACCAAAGATGTAAAAGAACTATTTAATGAGAACTATAAAAAGTTAAAGAAAGAAATTGCAGAAGACACTAGGAAATGGAAAGACCTCCCATGCTCCTGGATAGGCCGACTTAATATAGTAAAGATGGTAATACTTCCAAAACTAATATACAAATTCAACGCAATTCCTATTAAAATCCCAATGACGTACATCACTGAAATACAGAAAACAGTCCAAAAATTCATATGGAACAACAAAAGACCTAGAATAGCCAAAACAATTCTAGGGGATAAAGACAATATGGGAGGGCTATCCATGCCGAACTTCAAACTCTACTACAGAGCTATAATAACAAAGACAGCATGGTACTGGCACAAAAACAGACCCGAAGACCAATGGAACAGAATAGAAGATCCAGAAATAAATCCACAGGCCTACAGCCAGCTGATATTCGACAAAGGAGCCAAAGACATACAATGGAAGAAACACAGCCTCTTCAACCGCTGGTACTGGGAAAACTGGGCAGCCACATGCAGAAAACTAAAAGTGGACCCCAGCCTATCACCATGCACCAACATCAACTCAAAATGGATTAAAGACCTTAACATTAAACCTGAATCTCTGAAACTACTGCAGGACAGAGTAGGAGAGACACTTGAACTAATAGGCACAGGAAGGAACTTCCTGAACAGAGTCCCAGGGTCACAACAAATTGGAGAGAGACTCGACAAATGGGACTACCTTAAAATAAAAAAAACAAAAACAAAAACAAAAAAACAGCTAGCCTTTTCTAATAGGCTCTGCCACTCTCTCTGGAGCAGGATTCCGGGCATGAGGCGATGAATCTGAACCCGACACACAGGTGTTGGAGGGTAGAGGCATCTTCACTCACATGCCTGTGGTGGAGGACCTGGACCCGAGTGTGGCGGTGCACAGTGGGTGTGGGTGTGTGTGTCTGTGACTCTGTGTGTGTGTGTCTGTGACTGTGTGTGTGTGTGTGTGTGTGTGTGTGTGTGTGTGTGTGTGTGTGTGTGTGTGTGCGGGGCTGGGGGGAGGGCAGGTAGGGAACCCTAGGAGGAAAGACAGGGAGAGACAGACGAGGGGCCCCGGCCCAAACAGAGTGGGGGGGTCAGAGGGGCGATCCTATCTCCCGGGGGGGGGGGTGAAGCATGGTTAGAACCCACAGGCCCGGCGGGCGTACTTCTCTTTGGAGTTCGCACTGGGAACATATGCGGGCAGAAGCGCCCCAGCACACACATCGCATCGCAGACGGGTAGAGAGGCAGAGCCAGGGGGTCAGGCATGGTAAACACTCTATTCCGTCAACACACACACACACACACACACACACACACACACACACACACACACACACACACACACACCCCTTAGGGTGTGTGTACAATATCCACAAGGTAAAAGTTTATTCATCCATTCCCCAAAGAAGAAGAATAAGATTATGTCAGTTACAGGGAAGTAGATGGATGGACTGATGGACTAGGAGCGGGGGGGGGGGGGGGGGGGGGCAGAGGGGGGGGTGCCGGCGGCGGCGGAGAAGAACCTAGAACAGGTGATGCCAGGGGAAGACAGACCGGCGGAGAGACAGACAGACCGACCAACCAACGGCACCTGTTTTCTCTCCTACGTGGATGCTAGACCTAAACTATAACTGGACATGGTAAGCTACACAGCACTCCGGGCAAACAGAGTGTGTGTGTGTCCCCGTGTGTGTGACACACATACTGTCCTTTTGTCAGAAGGTGTAACTTCTCTGAGCATTTAAGATATTGCAGAGAAGACACAAGACGTAATATCCGTAAGTGGCACGACTGTGAACGTATTATAACAACCGGACGTGTGAGGACCAAAGCTGGAATTAGGAGGACAGAAATGTACCTGTCCTCACGCTTTGGGTCATGATCACAAGTACATTTGGTTTAGGATCTTTCAAAACACATCGATGTATCCTTCTGGACACGATGGTCTAGGACCACACTAGTCAATAGCCACTTCAAAGCCAGATCCGCGGTTGGATACGTTTCAATTGGCTTATATTGCATCCTCCAATATTTTTCTCTTCTTTTTATTCTACCTTCTCACTAAAGATCCAGTGGTATAAAGCTACTTTTATTCTCTTAATATTCCATAACTGAAGTGATCTGCTTTGTTTTGCAGCTTTCTCAGCTTAATTCACTGAGGCCTATTTAGTCACACATGATGAGAGGTCCAGAAACATCTTTGGGGCCACGGATGGCTTTTGTAAAGTCCATTTGGGGAAATAGCAAATATAATCTACCATGTCCTAAAATGTAACAGATTATCTCTATGGGGCCGATAGAAATATCCAGATGTGCCCTGTCAACAGCCAGTTATTTTAATTTACTTAAGGGAAATCAAGTGAATAAAAGTCTATATAGTTCAAGAAATTGTATTCTGATACCTATATAAAAAGTTTACCTGAGTGGGTGAGGACATTTGCATGAAATTTCACCTAGGGCAGCACTTGATATTTATAACTCTCCCTAAACTATTGCATTGCCTGTTTTCCATTTTCTTGGCACTCCTTTAGAAATGTTCCCGTCTCAATCTTTCACCCACTGCAGCCGTGGGACCCTTTTTCATAATACGGACGTAAAGACATTTGTGGTACTGTATATAAATTACAACCGTAGGGGCTGGGAAGGTGGCTCAGTGGTAGAGTGCTTGCCTTGCATGCCTGAGGCTCTGGGTTCGATTCCTCAGCACCACATTAAGCAAAAAGAAAAAAGCCGGAAGTGGCGCTGTGGCTCAAGTGGTAGAGCGCTAGCCTTGAGCTGAAGAGCTGAGGGACAGCGCCCAGGCCCAGAGTTCAGGCCCCACGACCGGATCCAAAAAAAAAAAAAAAAATTACAACCGTAAATAAACTGGTACAGTTTGCTCGTAAGACATAATATCCAAACGAATTCCGTGTCCAGAAAATAACGAAAAAAAACATCCCCTGCGGGCCCCCCTCCCCCTCCGCTCGGCCCTCCCTTCAAGAACATTTCCTTGTTTGCTGTTGTTTCGTTTTGTTTCGTTGTAAATAAATAAAGCCGCAGAAGAGAGCCGGCGATACCTCATCGCTACTCTCGCGAGAGTCTCTCGGACTCTCGCGAGAGTCGCCAGCCCCCGCCATCAGCACCGAATCATTCCCTGTCACTCCACACGGTGTCCAGTAGGTGGCACCCCAAAACAAGGAAAAAGAACGTCAGGCCCAGCCGGGCGCTGGTGGCTCACGCCTGTAATCCTAGCTACTCAGGAGGCTGAGATCTGAGGATCGCGGTTCAAAGCCAGCCCGGGCAAGAAAGACCATGAGACTCCTATCTCCAATAAACCACCAGAAAACCGGAAGTGGCTCTGTGGCTCAAGTGGTAGAGCGCTCGCCTTGAGCTGAAGAGCTGAGGGACAGCGCCCAGGCCCAGAGTTCAAGCCCCACGACCGACAAAAAAAAAAAAAAAAAAAAAAAAAAAAAAAAGAACGTAAGAACGTCAGGCCCAAGATCGATCAAGACACTTAGGAAGGTCTTGTGAGGAAGGAACACCTCCCCCTACACACACACACACACACACACACACACACACACACACACACACACACACACACACACACACACACACACACACACACACACACACACACCAGCACATCCCCGCCCACACAGGTCATGAATGGCAAACCCCTATGGCACAGAGAGACAGACAGACAAAACACATGGGGTGTGGAGAGAGACCGGAAATCAAAAACAAAAACAAAAACAAAAACAAAAAACATTTTCCTGGCTTGACCTATGAATGGGCCTGGGCTGGCATTCTGTCCTCTGGGCCCTACAGTCAATCCATGGCGGTCGCTCCTCTCTCCTCATCACTGTAATCCTATCTGATATTTGCCAGAGCCGAACGTGCAGTGGGGACACTTTGGTTCATCGATCTAAACTAGGGCCCGGGGCGGAGGGGGTGGTGGTGGTGGAGGGGAAGCCTAGGAAGTCTGTTGCTATAGTTGGTGGCGGCGGCGGTGGTGGTGGCGGCAGTGCAAAGTGTGTGTGGGGGGAGGGGGGGACGTAGATCACATGCTGCCATGCGTGCCTGTGCCTGTGTGGTAGGAAACAGCAGCAAAGATCAAGGGGTGCAGGGTGTGTGTGTGCACGCCCCAGTCAGTCCTGGGGCTTGAACTCAGAGCCTGAGTGCTGTCCCTTGGCTCTTGTGCTCAAGACTGGCACTCTGGGGCTGGGAAGGTGGCTCAGTGGTAGAGCGCTTGCCTTGCATGCATGAGGCCCTGGATTCGATTCCTCAGCACCACATAAGCAGAAAAAAAGCCGGAAGTGGCATTGTGGCTCAAGTGGTAGAGTGCTAGCCTTAACCTGAAGAGATGAGGGACAGCGCCCAGGCCCAGAGTTCAGGCCCCACGACCGGACCCCCCCGCCCCCGCGCCAAAAAAAAAAAAAAAAAGAGAGAGACTGGCAGTCTGCCATTTGAGCCAAAAACTCCACTTCTGGCCTTTGGGTTGCTTAATTGAAGACATGAGGCTCACCAAAGTGCAATGCCTATATACCTCTGATCATATAACAAGAAGTCTTCCCCTTTCTTTGTGTTTGTTATCATCGATGTTATTTTGTTTTCTCTTCTCCCCCCCCCCCCATTGTTTCTTCCTTCATCTATTTCCAGGAGGGGCAAGAAATGGAGGGACCCAGGATGAAGAAGTGCAACAGTGGCACTCACTAGACACTATGTTGACACACAACCTGTGGGTGGGGAACAAACAGAACTTGAGGAAGGGAAAACCTGTGAGAGAGCCAGGGAAGGGGTGACATTGTCCAAAAAAAAAAAAGTACTCTTTTTTAGGGGGTGGGGGGAGATGGGAGGGCAGGAATGGAAACAAAGGAGGAGGCAACAATGCTTGATAAGAAATGTACTCATTTCCTTGCTCGTGTCATTGTAACCACTCTGTAAGTATTTTCACAATTAACACAACTCATTAGCCGGGCGCCGGTGGCTCACGCCTGTAATCCTAGCTACTCAGAAGGCTGAGAGCTGAGGATCACGGTTCAAAGCCAGCCCGGGCAGGATAGCCCCCAAGCCCAGAGTTCAAGCCCAACGACAAAAAAAAAAAAAAAAAAAAAAAAAAAAAACTTATTAATTAAAAAAAAATGTACTCTTCCTACCTCACTTATGTAATGTAATCTTTCCTATCCTTTTTTTTTTTTTTTTGTCAGTGGTGGGTCTTAAACTCTGGGCCTGGGCGCTGTCCCTAAACTCTTCAGCTCAAAGCGAGTGCTCTACCGCTTGAGCCACAACGCCACTTCCGATTTTCTAGTGCCTCATTGGAGATAAGAGTCTGGTGACTTTCCTGCCCTGCCTGGCTTTGAACCGTGATCCTCAGCTCTCAGCCTCCTGAGCAGCTAGGATTACAGACGCGAGCCACCGGTGTGGGCTGGCATACTGTAACCGTTCTGTATGTCACCATTTCCCTAACAATTTGTAAAAAATCAAAGGAGAGAGGGAGGGGGAGATAACAACCCCTCACGCCTGAGAAGTGAAACCCAACGGGCTTCTAACCGATCTGAGATTCTTTGAAGGTTTTTGCGATGTTAATCACAATCACAAACACAGACGGACAGTTTCTCCAGTCACTCCTTAAGAGGAACGGGGAACAGGGACAGGGAGAAGAGAGGCAGATCCTGGCCTGACCTAGGCGGGAAGATGGAGGGGAGACAAGACTCCTGAACTCCTTTTTCCCCTCACTCTCCTCCGTCCAGAGGGTGGGAGCTTAGGGGTCGGCCACGGGGACATCCCACGGTCACAGTCATGCCTCCCGGAGGGGCAGAGGGCAGAGCACAGGCAAGCATGCCAGCTTCCCCGCCCGCCCCTCCCATTCTGTCCCTGGCGGGCTTGGGCGGGAGGCATACTAGTGGCAGCGGGCGGGTGGAAGTAGTCTGACAACTCCAGCTTGCAGGAAGTCAGTGGCTGCTGGTGGTAGGCAGGGAGGGTCCCAGCAGAAAAAGACCAGAGAGAGCGCGCGCGCACAGACTTTTCCTGCCCAAGGGCAAAAGAGGCCACTTTTGTAAAGATGGGGAGGGGGAGGGGAGGCTGATTCACTCCCCCCCACCCCACCCCGCGCGCTAATGAAGTTACAGGAGCTGAGGGCTGGCCGCCCCACCCCCCACCCCGCCGGGGTGTTTCGCAGAGGACGCAGGGCGGGTCGGGGGTGGGCTGGTTTAAGCCTGGAGCCCCAGTCAACTCAGGAACTTCAGGCAACGTTCCTTTGTCTTGTAAATGTCGTCATGGCAACGACTTAAGCGCCCTGGCGGAGGGGGGGAGGGTGGGTGGGGAGGGAGGAGAAAGAAGAAGAAACAAACACGCCCACCCCAGCAGGCCTGCCTGAGTTGAGGCCTTGAATTTCAACCTCAGTAGGGCCACTAAACTAATAAAAATCGTTGTAAGAAACTGTTGACGGAGGACCCTCGGGATAGGATGATTAGGCTGTGTACCCGTGAGGCGAGGTGGCCGTGTGTTCCAGCTTCGTGCCAAGAGGTTGCCTTATCTCGGCCTATCTTCCTTCCCAGAATTGAACACAGAGGCAAGCAGGATAATTTCCAGGGGGAAATGAGGCCTGGGAAAGCACCACCAGGAATTCAGAGACAAGACAGCCGGACAGCTTCCTAATGAATGGCTCCACACATCCTATTTTCTTCACTTTTCAGTCCCTCATAAACGAACAGTTATTAGGAAAGAAAACTAATAGGTGGGGGTGGGTGGTGGAAGGGAAAAGAGCAGCTCCCTTCCTCTGAGCTTTTGCACAAACAATGAGTATACTGCGGGAACGGAGCCAAGAGTTTCCTCAAAGAAAGGAGGAAACTTACACCGGGGAGGGAAGTAAATTTTAAAAAGAAACAGAGCATGGGTCAAAGCACCCCCCCTCCCCCCCATGCATGCATGGGAAACCAACAGAATCATCTCTTAAACCCTACTACAGGCTCAAGGTAGAGAGTTTACTTTGTTTCTTTTTCCTCTGTGTGTTTTCAAGGTTTCACTTTCATTTCTGGGCACATAACCATTGGGCCTTGCCTCGGTGGGTGTTTCTCCCCCTAAAAGTATCTATCCTGTCTTTTGGGTCTTACTGTGTGTGAGTGTGTGAGTGTGTGAGTGAGTGAGTGAGTGAGTGAGTGAGTGAGTGAGTGAGTGAGTGAGTGAGTGAGTGAGTGAGTGAGTGAGTGAGTGAGTGAGTGAGTGAGTGAGTGAGTGAGTGAGTGAGTGAGTGAGTGAGTGAGTGAGAGAGTGAGTGAGGCAGCCAGGCAGCCAGGCAGCCAGCCAAGCAGCCAGCCAAGCAGCCAGCCAAGCTGCCAGCCAGGCAGTCAGTCCAGAGATCTAATGTCTCCCCTATTTTAAACGTACCTTTTGCATATGTGAGAGAAAGCACACGAAACTGGTTTTCTATAGGAACATATATGTGAATACATTCACCATGGAGTGAAAAGATAGAGTCGCTTCCAAATGATATGTACAGCAGAATACCAACACATCGAGATGACTTCTGCAAGAAGCCAAGGCCCATTTTTGAAATCCCATAATGAGGAAGCCTCAGTCAGTGGCCTGGTTTGAGTCCAGGCCTCCACTTAAAAACGACCTTTACTTTGTGTTTTTATTTTTCCCTGTTTTCTTTTCCTTTCTATGACCTCTCCCCCCAACGCCCCAACCCCTTCCCTCCATAGGTCTCTCTTTCTCCTTTTCTTTCTCTGTAGTTTGAGCCCGAGAGTTACTTAATTCTCGAACTTCTGGGTTTTCCTTAGATCTGGTAACCTGTTGGACATAAAAATTTGGGAAAGCCTCAAAACAGTCACCCCCACCCCACGAAAAATAATCATGCTTGTCGCCAAAAGCTTTTAAATGAGAAAACAGTGGTCAAGTGAAGCCAATGAAGGCTGTAATAGCAACCATGTTTCTAGACTACTGTACCAAGTTTTTTTTTAAATATATATATTTTTAAATATATTTTTATTGTGAAAATACTGTACAGAGGGGTTACAATTACATGGGTAAGATAATGAGCACATTTCTTATAAGCATTGTAGCCTCCTGCTTTTTTTCCCCTTCCCATCCCTTCGTATCCTCCCCCCCCCCCCCGCCGTCCCCCCACCAAAGTTGTAAAGTTCGTTTTTCGACATAACGACTTGTATATCTCATTGTTTCAATGGGTCCTCCTGTAACCCTGTTTTAACAATTTGTTTTTTCCCTTCCCCTCCACATATATCAACACCAGGATTTTTTTTTATTAAGCAAAACAACTCAGTTATTCAGCTGTGAGTATGTCCATACAAACAAGATGCAGGAGCCTTCCATGCTGGACTGGCCAAAAAAGGGGGGAGAGCTAGGAAGGTGGCTTAGTGGTAGAGTGCTCGCTCCCCTTGCAAGCATGAGGCCCTGGGTTCGATTCCTCAGCACTATATAAACAGAAAAGGGGAGCAGTGGCACCCTGTGGCTCAAGTGGCAGAACAGTAGTGAGTCTTCAGATGAAGAGCAGAGAGACAGCACCCAGACCCAGAGTCCAAGCCTCACACCCGACGACAAAAAAACTGAAAATAATAAATATATATATGTTTGTATCACACTATATATAAGCATAGATAGATATATATGTATGTATGTGTATAAATATATATGTGTATATGTATGTATATGCATGTGTGTGTCTGTGTGTGTGTGTCTGGAGAGAGAGAGAGAGAGAGAGAGAGAGAGAGAGAGAGAGAGAGAGAGAGAGAGAGAGAGAAGCCAGAAGTGGTGATGTGGTTCAAATGATACAGTGCTAGACGTGAGCAAAAGAAGTTGAGTGTGATTCCTAGAAATGTTGTTTGATGATACTTTTTGTCCTATTCATGACAGATAAAACTTTCACTAACTTATGTTATGTGTTAGTATAATTACTTCATTTGATGAAATAGCTAATATATATTTTTTACCTTTCTGAGAATATAATTTTAATGAAATAAACTGTAAAATTATTCATATGTGAAAAAAAAGAAGAAGTTGAGTGACAGTGCTGAGGCCCTGACTTCAAGTCTCAGTATTGCCCACCCCCCCAAAAAAATAAAGAAAAAGGAGAGAGAGGGGGGGTGGGGAGAAGAAAGAGAGAAAGTAAAAAAAGGAAGGAAGGAAGGAAGGAAGGAAGGAAGGAAGGAAGGAAGGAAGGAAGGAAGGAAGGAAGGAAGGAATGGTCAATGACCTGTTTTTCTTACCTGTAGAGAAATGCCCCAAACATCTAGAAATTCAGGTTGGGGCAAAGATAAAACAGCTATCTGTACATAACTCAGCTGCCACATCTCTCCCCCCCCTCCCCGCCTGTCTAACCCTGAAAACACCCATGAAGTCAAGGAGCTGTGTAGGTCTCTCTCCCTTCAAGAGCACCCACACTGTATTAGAGTATGTCCTTGTCTGTCTGTCTGTCTGTCTGTCTGTCTGTCTGTCTGTCTGTCTGTCTGTCTGTCTGTGCCTTTTTGGGGGGTCTGGTTGTCTGCTTGCCTGCTTGCTTACTTACTCCATAAAAACTCCACCAGAGTGACTCCTCCAGAAATTCTTATTCAATGATCGAAATCAAGGGTCCTAAGGGAAGAGTCCCTACATGGAAGGGTAAAAAGTCACTAACCCTCACCTGTGTTTGGTGACAAGAGGAACTCCATACCAAGAGTCTACCTTAATACATGAGGGCAGGGCAGGGAAGGAATAATTTATTCAGGTGATCTAGTCAGTCACAGTAATGGGTCTCTGGTTCCCCGTCCATGTCTCCCTCTGTGTGTGTGTGTGTGTGTGTGTGTGTGTGTGTGTGTGTGTGTGTGTGTGTGTGTGTGTGTGTGTGTGTGTGTGTGTGTGTGTGTGTCTCAGATCTAGTTGGACTTGTGGATTTCTCACTCGCTCTCCCTTCCATCCCACCGGTCTCTGGGTCTCTGTCTCTCTGTCTGTCTCTCCTGTGTCTCTGTCCTCTCCCCTCCCCCACCCCTTGCTTTTCTGTGTGGACTCAAGGAAGAACTGTGTTTCAGGCCCAGTGGTCTCTGCTTACTCAGCTTGCCAGCCTGGAACCCGCCAGAGGCAACTTCTTCCTTGGTGTCCCCGAAGGAAGGAGGGAGCAGGAACCGGTGCCCCAAAAGGGACTCTTATCTCCAATGAATCACCCGCCTGGCCACCCGCCCGCCCGTGTCAACCCACACAGAATATGAAAGCCACACATGAGCTCAAGAACATGCAAAGACTCAGTTTAGAGGAGTCTCATGTTGAACATGGAGACTCGGTCTGTAAACAAGATGGATGCCACTCCCATCGCTGCTGCCATTTAGACCCGAGTTTTTAGGGAATCTGTCTACCACCCAGACACATTCCAGCCCACCACCTTGAGAATGTCTCAAGGATGGATGGCTAATTTTATTCAATCATCATCTGGTTTCCCGAAGGAGAAAATGCCTCTGCACCCCCCTCCCCTGCAGTTCCCTTCCCAAGGCCCCAAGTCGGGGGCGGGGGGGGGGGGGGGGTGGAAAACAACAACCAAA
This sequence comes from Dipodomys merriami, assembly GCF_024711535.1. Lineage (NCBI taxonomy): Eukaryota > Metazoa > Chordata > Mammalia > Rodentia > Heteromyidae > Dipodomys > Dipodomys merriami. Next base: position 778,700 of record NW_027204426.1, on the reverse strand, counting down.
AAGCATGTAAATAAGCCGGGCGCTGGTGACTCAGGCCTGTAATCCTAGCTACTTAGGAGGCTGAGATCTGAGGATGGCGGTTCAAAGCCAGCCCGGGCAGGAGAGACCGTGAGACTCCGATCTCCAATAAACCACCAGAAAACTGGAAGTGGTGCTGTAGCTCAAGTGGTTGAGCGCTCGCCTTGAGCTGAAGAGCTGAGGGACAGCGCCCAGGCCCAGAGTTCAAGCCCCACGGCCAACAAAAAAAAAAAAAAAAAAAAAGCACGTATATAATAACTGAATATACGTATATTTATATGTATGTATCACACTATGTATGAGTATATATGTGTGTGTGTGTGTGTGTGTGTGTGTATATATATATATGTATAAATAAATGAATATATGTGTGCTTATACATATATACGTATATGTATAAATAAATGTTACCCAAATGTTTACAAACAAGACCACACTAAAGCTACCAGCACAACTATGTTTATTGCAGCATTATTTACCATAGCTAAGATATGGAACCAACCCAGATGCCCCTCAGTAGATGAATGGATCAAGAAAATGTGGTATATATACACAATGGAATTCTATGCCTCCATCAGAAAGAATGACATTTCCCCATTTGTTAGGAAATGGAAAGGTTTGGAAAAAATTATATTAAGTGAAGTAAGCCAGGCCCAAAGAAGCATAGGTCCCATGGTTTCCCTTATTTGCAATATCTAGTATAGGTATGAGTCAAGCGGAAAAGGCCAGATAATGTGATGATAGGAAAATGAACCCTTAAATATGTATTTTAATGTTTTTGTTTCTTTCATGCATGTGTTTCTAATGCATTTATAAGATTATTTCTTTGTTGCTTTGTATGTCCCTCCCCCACAGTGTAACCCCCGCTTTCACTATATTTGATGTCAGTATAACATGTGGAGGAGATGGGGACAAACAAGTCGTTTAAGGATTCAGGTGGACCTGTTGCAACAATGAGAAGTACAAAATGTCATGTCAAAACCAGCTTTACAATTTCGGTGTGGGGGGGGAGGGGGGTATAATTGGGTGGGGGGAGGGGGGTAAAATTGGGTGGGGGGAGGGGGGAGGCGGGGAAGGGAAGTGAAGGGTAAACAAAGGAGGAGGCTGCAATGCTTGGTAAGAAATGTATGCATTATCCTGCCCATGTAATTGTAGCCCCTCTGTACAGTATGTTCTCAAATAAAATAAAATACAATTAAAAAAAAAATAAATGAATATGTGTTTATATATGTATATGCATATAAACACATATATATGTATACATATATACATACTCAGGCACACGCACGCACGCACACACATAGATATATAGAGATATAGATATATAGAGATGTATATCTATATCGATACATAGATAGATAGATAGATAGATAGATAGATAGATAGATAGATAGATAGATAGATAGATAGATAGATAGATAGATAGATAGATAGATAGATAGATAGGTAGACAGACAGATAGACAGATAGACAGATAGACAGATAGACAGATAGACAGATAGACAGATAGACAGATAGATAGATAGATAGATAGATAGATAGATAGATAGATAGATAGATAGATAGATAGATAGATAGATAGATAGATAGATAGATAGATAGATAGATATCACGTACATAGACATAAGTAGCACTGTGGCTCAAATGGTACAGTGCTAGACTTGAGCCGAAAATGCTGAGTGCCTGAGTGACAGTCCTCAGGCCCTGACTTCAAGACCCAGGATTGCCCACCCCTCCAAAAAATAGAGAAAAAGGAGAGAGAGAGAGAGAGAGAGAGAGAGAGAGAGAGAGAGAGAGAGAGAGAGAGAGAGAGAGAGAGAGAGAGAGAGAGAGAGAGAGAGAGAGATGGTGGGAGAAGAAAGAAAGAAAGAAAGAAAGAAAGAAAGAAAGAAAGAAAGAAAGAAAGAAAGAAAGAAGGAAGGAAGGAAGGAAGGAAAGAAAGAAGGAAAGAAAGAAAGGAAGGAAGGAAGGGAGGAAGGGTCAATGACCCTGTTTCTCTTACCTATAAAGAAATGCCCCCAAACATCTAGAAATTCAGGTGGAGGCAAAGATAAAGCAACTAACTGTCTGTGCCTAACTCAGCTGCCACATTCCCTCCCCCCCCCCCCCCGCTTTAACCTTGAAAACACCCATGAAGTCAAGGAGCTGCGTGGGTCTCTCTGTCTGTCTGTCTGTCTGTCTGTCTGTCTGTCTGTCTGTCTGTCTGTCTGTCTGTCTGTCTGTCTGTCTGCCTTTTTTTTTTTTTTTTTTTGGGTCTGGTTGTCTGGTTGCCTGGTTGCCTGCTTGCTTACTCCATAAAACTCCACCAGAGTGTCTCCTCCAAAAATTCTTATTCAATGATCGAAATCAAGGGTCCTAAGGGAAGAGTCCCTACATGGAAGGGTAAAAAGTCACTAACCCTCACCTATGTTTGGTGACAAGAAGACCTCCATACCAATAGTCTACCTTAATACATGAGGTCAGGGCAGGGAAGGAATGATTTATTCAGGTGATCTAGTCAGTCACACTAATGGGTCTCTAGGGATCCCCCTCCATGTGTCCCTCTGTCTGTCTGTCTGGCGCGCTCGTGAGTGTGTGTCTGTGTGTGTCTGTGTGTGTCCGTCCGTCCGTCCGGCCCTCTGTTTGTTGATTCAGGGGAATCTAGTTGGACTTGTGGATCTCTCTCGTTCCCCCTCCATCTCTTTCCCTGTGTGTCTTTCTGTCGGTCTCTGGGTCTCTGTGTCTGTCTGTGTGTCTGTCTCTCTTTGTCTCTGCCTCTGTCTGTCTCTCCTCTCTGTCTCTCTGTCCTCTCCCCTCCGCGCCCCCCCCCCTTGCTTTTCGTTGTGGACTCTAGGAAGAACTTTATTTCAGTCCCAGCGGGGGCTCTGCTTACTCTGCTTGCCAGCCTGGAACCCACCCGCCAGCGGCAACTTCTTCCTTGGTGTCCCCGAAGGAAGGAGGGAGCAGGAACCGGTGTCCCAAAAGAGACTCTTATCTCCAATGAATGGCACACCCTGCTCTGCTCGCTGGGCCGCCCGCCCGCCTGCCGTGTCAACCCACACAGAACATGAAAGCCCACGTGAGCTCAAGAACATGGAAAGACTCAGTGTAGAGGCTTCTCATTTTGAACCCACTCGGTCTGTAAACAAGATGGATGCCGCCGCTGCCGCTGCTGCCATTTAGGCCCGAGTTTGTAGGGAAGCTCTCTACCACCCAGACACATTGAGACACACTGAGACATTGAGAATGTCTCAAGGAGGATGGCTGAAGGATGGATGGCTAATTTTACTCAATCTCTCTCTCTTCTTCTTCTTTTGCCAGCCCCTAGACTGGCAAAACAAGTGGGGGAGGGCTGGGAAGGTGAAGAGCACAGAGAGAGACAGCACCCAGCCCCAGAGTTCAAGCCTCACACCCGACACACACACACACACACACACACACACACACACACACACACACACACACACACACACACACACACACACACACACACGAAAATAGCTGGGCGCTGGTGGCTCGCGCCTGTAATCCTAGCTACTCCGGAAGCTGAGATCTGAGGATCTCGGTTCAAAGCCAGCCTGGGCACCGAAGACCGTGAGACTCTTTTTTTTTTTTTTTTTTTTTTTTTTTAAGTTCTTTTTTTTTTTTTTAATTTAATTTTATTTGTGAACATACTGTACAGAGGGGTTACAATTACGTGGAC
>NW_027204426.1:737500-757500 GCF_024711535.1 Dipodomys merriami | reverse complement strand
GCGGCCCCGGAACACCGCGGGGCCCGGCGCCCGGCACGGCGCCGTCGTCGCCAACGGGCGGCGGCCCACACAGACGCTCGGGAACAGCGTCGCCAGGGGCCGGAGGGGGAGGGGGACGGGACCCCCCAAAACCCCACAGCACCCCAAGCACGAGGCCGGGAAGCCACACACCACACGCCCTCGCATCGCGACCCAGCACAGGCTCCAGGCTCCGCCACTCGACACACCGCGCGCGAGGCAGGGGCGGGGACGGATCGGGAACGTCCTCCACTCACCACACCAGACGACGGCCCGGGAGAGGCCCCGCGGGACCCTCCCCCAGCTCGGAGGGGGGAGGCGCGGGCACGCAGTTACCAACGCGGGCAGCCACTAACGCTCAAAAGCGGGACAGGGAGCGGCAGGGCCGCGGGAGCCCATCGGGGGCGGGCCCCCGCCAACCCGGCAGCGAACGCCGCCTCCCGAACGAGGATCGCTAGAGAACCTCTCCTCACTCTGAGGGTGGCCCGCACCCAACCCCGACGGGAACCCCGCCGGGACCAGCACACATCAAAGGCGTCCATCCTTCCCACCACGGGTGGCAGGGAGGGGTGGGGCGGGGGGGGGTCTGCGGCAGCAGCAACACCAACCCTGGTCGGTCGGCCTTGCCGTGCGGGGCCAGAGCAAAGTCGCGCACACGGGCGGGGAAGCCCGCACAGGCCCGGCTCGCCTCCCACTGCAACATCTCAGGTCCCCCGGTGCAACAAGAAGCCAGGTGACACGGCAGGGAAGACAAGCCAGGACGACCAGGGCCGGCAGCTCATGCGGGGAAGCCACCCGCCCGGCGCAACAAGGGAAGAGCGCTCCTCCTCTGGGGAACCGCCTCGACCCCCCCCCCAGCAGAGACGTCAATCTCTGCGATAACTTTTTTCTCACTCGCACAAGCCCCACAAACCCAAGGACGGCCGGGACACGCCACGGGCAGCAGGCTGGCACAAGGCAACGGACAACGCCGGGATCGGGAACGACACCACCACTCAGCCTCAGGCACCTGAGAGAACCGACCGGGAGCGTTCCGGGAGCACCGCAAGAGGGCAGAGCGCGAGGCGCGGCTTTTCACACCACACAGCACGGGCAAGCACGGAGCACCGACCCTCCCTCTCCGCGGAGAGAGCCGACCCCCGTGCCGATAACGAGTCACGGGAAGAGAGGAGCAAGATCAGGGGCGCCCCTCCTCCTCCAGCGTGTACAAGTCCCCGACCTCACGGCGAGGGCAGGGAGAGCGCAGCCGGACCCGGTTGCCGCACCCCTGCCTCCCCGCACACCACCGGCGCCGGCACGGTGGGACGGTGAGGGCAGGGGCCCACGGGCAGAACGAGAAGAGCGGTCCCATTCGCCATGAATGTCCGTCCCTCGCCTGGCGCAGCTTAGGCCCGGGCCCGAAGGAGATCGCAACGTCACCACATCAATCACACCGAGGGGGCGGAGAAGACAGCCACACGGCACTCGGGAGGCGGTGGGGCCCAGGAAGCTCGGCTCCCGAGAGGGCCAACAGCCTGGGATAAAAGCGTAGCCAGGACAGACAACCTTTCGTGAGTAACGAGCGAGGTAAAAGGAAAAAAAAAAAAAAAAAAAAAAGAAAAAAAAACTTAAAAAAATAAAAAAATAAAAAAAAATACCACGGGCTTCAGCGTCCCTGGCGCTCGGGATTACCAGGACACCTCCGCCGGGCACAGAGCCGAAAGAAGCTAGAGAGGAAAAAAAGAAAAAGAAAAAGAACCACGGACAGCGCTCGGGAGTAGCGCAGGTCAGCGGCCGACCAGGCCCGCCATCGGGAAGCGGCAGGTCGGGGGAGTTGGAGCTAGGGGCGATAGGGGAAGAAAAAAAAAAAAAAAAAAAAAAAGCCACGGAGGTCAGACGAGCACGACGGCAGGACGGGGATGCCGCACACGCACAGGCAAGGCAAGGCAGGACTCGCCCCCCGCCTTTTCCTCCTCAAGCCGGCCACGGCGAGGGAAGCACACCGCGCGGGCCTACCTATGCACCCCAGGCAACCAACCACTCTCCTCCTCGGCGTGCCGAGGCAAGGGCCAGAATCCGGCACCGGGAGCGGGGGAGAGATCAAGGACGACGGGACTCACTCAGCCACCAACCAACCACCACCACCACCACCACCACCACACCCACGAGCCACCACAGGGGCAAGGCCTGCTCAGGGCAGCGGGAGCCCGGGGTGCGGGGGGAAGGGCAGGGGGACCCGGACCGGGAAGAGACGGGAAAGGCCCGGCACACAGCATCCGAGAGAGCCCCAAAAGACCCGCTGACAGCCACCGGGACACAGCATGCCAGCACCCTCCTGCAGGTACAAAATCCTCACGTCACCACGCCAAAACCAGCTGGTCACGCAGGGGCGACAACTCGCTGGCGACAGGGACCTCTCGGAAACCACATCGGGGACACCTGTCCCCAACATGTCCCCAACAGAGCCAGACACGGAACTCTCAGGGACAGCTGGTCGACCACATAAGGCGAAGACAGACGAAGAGAGAGGGCGGGAGCGGGGTCAGGGGACGCACCCGCCCCACTACCCCGGGTGCGCACGGGCTCACGGCACGAGCGGCACGGGGAGCCTTCCCCCGGCAGACGCGAGGCACCCACTCCGAGAGGCACCCAGCCACCACACCCACACCGCGCGGGGTCGGTGGTGAGCGCCCTGCCGCCAGCACGCACACACGCGGGACTCCCGGGCTCGGGTCCCCGACTCCCGAGGTGCTCCCTCCGCCTCGACTTTTCCCCTACGCAGGGCCCACCGGGCAAGTCCCCGCCATCGCGCACACCGCAGACGGTAGGTAGGTAGGTAGGTCCCGGCCCCGAGGCTCGCCTCGGCCCTGCCCACGGCTCCTCGCGCCGGAGAAGTCTGTCCTCCGGCCTCCGGGGCCGTGGAGAAGGCCGTGGAGGAAGGCCACACGGGGCCGGCGACCCAGGCCCTCGCGCCCGGCACGCGCCAAGCGCTCACTCGGAGGTGACTCCGACGACCATCCTATGTCGGGGAGGGGCGGGGTGTAGGTCCCGGCCCCGAGGCTCGCCTCGGCCGTGCCCACGGCTCCTCCCGCCGCAGAGGTCTGGCCTCTGGCCTCCGGGGCCCGTGGAGGAGGCCGTGGAGGGAGGCCACACGGGGCCGGCGACCCAGGCCCTCGCGCCCGGCACGCGCCAAGCGCTCACTCGGAGGTGACTCCGACGACCATCCTATGTCGGGGAGGGGGGGGGGGTGTAGGTCCCGGCCCCGAGGCTCGCCTCGGCCGTGCCCACGGCTCCTCCCGCCGCAGAGGTCTGTCCTCCGGCCTCCGGGGCCGTGGAGGGAGACCACACGGGGCCGGCGACCCAGGCCCTCGCGCCCGGCACGCGCCAAGCGCTCACTCGGAGGTGACTCCGGGGAGGGGGGGTGGTCCGAGTCCGGGCCGGGACCGGCCCCACCACCTAGCGGCTCACCCGGGGACCCTTTCCCCCGACTCCCGAGACGTCCCTCGTACTCTCCTTCTTTCGCCCTCAAAGACCAGAGTCCAGGGAGGGGAGGAGGACAAGGCGTCGGGCCCAGACAGAACTACGGGAGGGGAGGAGGACAAGGCGTCGGGCCCAGACAGAACTACTGGTCGACCCGACCAAGCCGCCACCCCCGGCACAGACCGGGCACGGAAGAGAGAGCGGCGACTCACGGCCCCACCCCGCGCTCGCCTGCGGGCGCAAAGTCCGACAGAACAGCCGCCCCGGCGCCACAGCGACACCACGGCGACAGTCGCGCCCGGCACCCGGTAGAGGCCGGGCCTCCGCCCGGCTCGCTGCCGCCAGACCTCCTCCTTCACTCGCTCGCTCGGCTGAGAACGAGGGGACTGTCATATCAAGGCGGACGCCAGGGGGAGCACGACAACCGCCTTCCAACGACCGACTCCACCGAGCCGCCGTACCCCGGATCGGCGCCCGCCGGGCGGCTCTGAGCTCCGGAGACACAGAACACGGAAACGAATCGCCTCACTCCCCACCGCCACGCACCGAGAGGCACAACCTAGGTCAGGACCTGCAGCCGGGTCCTCTCTGCGACCTCACGAACGACACCAGAGCCACCAGAGACCTAGACCGAGATCGAGCCGCCGCCGCCGCCGCCGCCAGCGACCAAAGTGAAACCAGGAACCAGGACGGGAGTCGCCCGAACGGAGCGGCCCGAACCCGAGAACCGGGAAGCCGGGATCGGTCCCAAGCAGGAAGGGGCGGCAAAGACGGCAGGCCTGCACCACGAGAGAAAACGAACCGGCCACCCGCACGACCTCCGCCGCCCGTGGCAAGACCCCCACCCCCACCCAACATGGCCAGAAAAGGGCAAGTGAGCGCTCGTCCCACCGTCTGCCCGCCCGTCTTTTTTTTTTTTTTTTGGGGGGGGGGGTGTTTGTACGTTTTGTTTTCTTTTTCCCCCAGATGGAAACCAGAAAGAAACAACAACAACAACAACAACAACAACAACAACAACAACAACAACAACAACAAAACTCCCAAAGATGGGTCGGCTCCAGCAAGAGACGAGCCCTCGGGAGGCACCCCGCTCACTTGTGAAAGTCCGCCGCCCGCCCGCCCCACAACACGCTCCCTCCCTCCGCCCCCCCCCGCCCCCCCCCCCCTTCACAGGCAGGGAAAGGGCAGGGGGAAGGCCAGAGAGAGGTTTCTTCTAACACAGAGAGGGTAGGTACACGTCACGCACACAGGTCTGGAAACCCACGGTGACAGCGCCATGGGAAGCGTGAGTCCACTCACCCATCACTAAATGACAGGAAAGCCAAACGAGAGCCGCTGGCTGGGCAGAAAAGGCCTTTGACAAAATTCAACATTCATTCATGCTAAAAGCTCTGGAGAAAATAGGAATAGAAGGAACATTTCTAAAAACAATAAAAGCCATTTATGACAGACCAATAGCCAATATTATACTTAATGGGGAAAAGCTACAACCAATTCTCCTAAAATCAGGAACAAGGCAAGGATGCCCACTGTCTCCACTCCTCTTCAATATAGTCCTAGAACCCTTAGCCAGGGCAATAAGGCAAGAAAAAGACATTAAAGGGATCCGCATAGGGAAAGAAAAAGTTAAACTATCCCTTTTTGCAGACGACATGATACTATACCTCCCTCCACGATCCCTAAAAGTCCATCCCGAATCTCTTAGAAATCATAACTCTCTTCGTCAAAATAGCAGGATACAAAATAAACCCACAAAAATCAGTTGCCTTCCTATACACTGATAATGTACAGGAAGAGAGGGAAATAAAGGGAGCAACCCCATTCACAATAACCTCCCGAAAAATAAAATATTTAGGAATTAACCTAACCAAAGATGTAAAAGAACTATTTAATGAGAACTATAAAAAGTTAAAGAAAGAAATTGCAGAAGACACTAGGAAATGGAAAGACCTCCCATGCTCCTGGATAGGCCGACTTAATATAGTAAAGATGGTAATACTTCCAAAACTAATATACAAATTCAACGCAATTCCTATTAAAATCCCAATGACGTACATCACTGAAATACAGAAAACAGTCCAAAAATTCATATGGAACAACAAAAGACCTAGAATAGCCAAAACAATTCTAGGGGATAAAGACAATATGGGAGGGCTATCCATGCCGAACTTCAAACTCTACTACAGAGCTATAATAACAAAGACAGCATGGTACTGGCACAAAAACAGACCCGAAGACCAATGGAACAGAATAGAAGATCCAGAAATAAATCCACAGGCCTACAGCCAGCTGATATTCGACAAAGGAGCCAAAGACATACAATGGAAGAAACACAGCCTCTTCAACCGCTGGTACTGGGAAAACTGGGCAGCCACATGCAGAAAACTAAAAGTGGACCCCAGCCTATCACCATGCACCAACATCAACTCAAAATGGATTAAAGACCTTAACATTAAACCTGAATCTCTGAAACTACTGCAGGACAGAGTAGGAGAGACACTTGAACTAATAGGCACAGGAAGGAACTTCCTGAACAGAGTCCCAGGGTCACAACAAATTGGAGAGAGACTCGACAAATGGGACTACCTTAAAATAAAAAAAACAAAAACAAAAACAAAAAAACAGCTAGCCTTTTCTAATAGGCTCTGCCACTCTCTCTGGAGCAGGATTCCGGGCATGAGGCGATGAATCTGAACCCGACACACAGGTGTTGGAGGGTAGAGGCATCTTCACTCACATGCCTGTGGTGGAGGACCTGGACCCGAGTGTGGCGGTGCACAGTGGGTGTGGGTGTGTGTGTCTGTGACTCTGTGTGTGTGTGTCTGTGACTGTGTGTGTGTGTGTGTGTGTGTGTGTGTGTGTGTGTGTGTGTGTGTGTGTGTGTGCGGGGCTGGGGGGAGGGCAGGTAGGGAACCCTAGGAGGAAAGACAGGGAGAGACAGACGAGGGGCCCCGGCCCAAACAGAGTGGGGGGGTCAGAGGGGCGATCCTATCTCCCGGGGGGGGGGGTGAAGCATGGTTAGAACCCACAGGCCCGGCGGGCGTACTTCTCTTTGGAGTTCGCACTGGGAACATATGCGGGCAGAAGCGCCCCAGCACACACATCGCATCGCAGACGGGTAGAGAGGCAGAGCCAGGGGGTCAGGCATGGTAAACACTCTATTCCGTCAACACACACACACACACACACACACACACACACACACACACACACACACACACACACACACCCCTTAGGGTGTGTGTACAATATCCACAAGGTAAAAGTTTATTCATCCATTCCCCAAAGAAGAAGAATAAGATTATGTCAGTTACAGGGAAGTAGATGGATGGACTGATGGACTAGGAGCGGGGGGGGGGGGGGGGGGGGGCAGAGGGGGGGGTGCCGGCGGCGGCGGAGAAGAACCTAGAACAGGTGATGCCAGGGGAAGACAGACCGGCGGAGAGACAGACAGACCGACCAACCAACGGCACCTGTTTTCTCTCCTACGTGGATGCTAGACCTAAACTATAACTGGACATGGTAAGCTACACAGCACTCCGGGCAAACAGAGTGTGTGTGTGTCCCCGTGTGTGTGACACACATACTGTCCTTTTGTCAGAAGGTGTAACTTCTCTGAGCATTTAAGATATTGCAGAGAAGACACAAGACGTAATATCCGTAAGTGGCACGACTGTGAACGTATTATAACAACCGGACGTGTGAGGACCAAAGCTGGAATTAGGAGGACAGAAATGTACCTGTCCTCACGCTTTGGGTCATGATCACAAGTACATTTGGTTTAGGATCTTTCAAAACACATCGATGTATCCTTCTGGACACGATGGTCTAGGACCACACTAGTCAATAGCCACTTCAAAGCCAGATCCGCGGTTGGATACGTTTCAATTGGCTTATATTGCATCCTCCAATATTTTTCTCTTCTTTTTATTCTACCTTCTCACTAAAGATCCAGTGGTATAAAGCTACTTTTATTCTCTTAATATTCCATAACTGAAGTGATCTGCTTTGTTTTGCAGCTTTCTCAGCTTAATTCACTGAGGCCTATTTAGTCACACATGATGAGAGGTCCAGAAACATCTTTGGGGCCACGGATGGCTTTTGTAAAGTCCATTTGGGGAAATAGCAAATATAATCTACCATGTCCTAAAATGTAACAGATTATCTCTATGGGGCCGATAGAAATATCCAGATGTGCCCTGTCAACAGCCAGTTATTTTAATTTACTTAAGGGAAATCAAGTGAATAAAAGTCTATATAGTTCAAGAAATTGTATTCTGATACCTATATAAAAAGTTTACCTGAGTGGGTGAGGACATTTGCATGAAATTTCACCTAGGGCAGCACTTGATATTTATAACTCTCCCTAAACTATTGCATTGCCTGTTTTCCATTTTCTTGGCACTCCTTTAGAAATGTTCCCGTCTCAATCTTTCACCCACTGCAGCCGTGGGACCCTTTTTCATAATACGGACGTAAAGACATTTGTGGTACTGTATATAAATTACAACCGTAGGGGCTGGGAAGGTGGCTCAGTGGTAGAGTGCTTGCCTTGCATGCCTGAGGCTCTGGGTTCGATTCCTCAGCACCACATTAAGCAAAAAGAAAAAAGCCGGAAGTGGCGCTGTGGCTCAAGTGGTAGAGCGCTAGCCTTGAGCTGAAGAGCTGAGGGACAGCGCCCAGGCCCAGAGTTCAGGCCCCACGACCGGATCCAAAAAAAAAAAAAAAAATTACAACCGTAAATAAACTGGTACAGTTTGCTCGTAAGACATAATATCCAAACGAATTCCGTGTCCAGAAAATAACGAAAAAAAACATCCCCTGCGGGCCCCCCTCCCCCTCCGCTCGGCCCTCCCTTCAAGAACATTTCCTTGTTTGCTGTTGTTTCGTTTTGTTTCGTTGTAAATAAATAAAGCCGCAGAAGAGAGCCGGCGATACCTCATCGCTACTCTCGCGAGAGTCTCTCGGACTCTCGCGAGAGTCGCCAGCCCCCGCCATCAGCACCGAATCATTCCCTGTCACTCCACACGGTGTCCAGTAGGTGGCACCCCAAAACAAGGAAAAAGAACGTCAGGCCCAGCCGGGCGCTGGTGGCTCACGCCTGTAATCCTAGCTACTCAGGAGGCTGAGATCTGAGGATCGCGGTTCAAAGCCAGCCCGGGCAAGAAAGACCATGAGACTCCTATCTCCAATAAACCACCAGAAAACCGGAAGTGGCTCTGTGGCTCAAGTGGTAGAGCGCTCGCCTTGAGCTGAAGAGCTGAGGGACAGCGCCCAGGCCCAGAGTTCAAGCCCCACGACCGACAAAAAAAAAAAAAAAAAAAAAAAAAAAAAAAAGAACGTAAGAACGTCAGGCCCAAGATCGATCAAGACACTTAGGAAGGTCTTGTGAGGAAGGAACACCTCCCCCTACACACACACACACACACACACACACACACACACACACACACACACACACACACACACACACACACACACACACACACACACACACACACCAGCACATCCCCGCCCACACAGGTCATGAATGGCAAACCCCTATGGCACAGAGAGACAGACAGACAAAACACATGGGGTGTGGAGAGAGACCGGAAATCAAAAACAAAAACAAAAACAAAAACAAAAAACATTTTCCTGGCTTGACCTATGAATGGGCCTGGGCTGGCATTCTGTCCTCTGGGCCCTACAGTCAATCCATGGCGGTCGCTCCTCTCTCCTCATCACTGTAATCCTATCTGATATTTGCCAGAGCCGAACGTGCAGTGGGGACACTTTGGTTCATCGATCTAAACTAGGGCCCGGGGCGGAGGGGGTGGTGGTGGTGGAGGGGAAGCCTAGGAAGTCTGTTGCTATAGTTGGTGGCGGCGGCGGTGGTGGTGGCGGCAGTGCAAAGTGTGTGTGGGGGGAGGGGGGGACGTAGATCACATGCTGCCATGCGTGCCTGTGCCTGTGTGGTAGGAAACAGCAGCAAAGATCAAGGGGTGCAGGGTGTGTGTGTGCACGCCCCAGTCAGTCCTGGGGCTTGAACTCAGAGCCTGAGTGCTGTCCCTTGGCTCTTGTGCTCAAGACTGGCACTCTGGGGCTGGGAAGGTGGCTCAGTGGTAGAGCGCTTGCCTTGCATGCATGAGGCCCTGGATTCGATTCCTCAGCACCACATAAGCAGAAAAAAAGCCGGAAGTGGCATTGTGGCTCAAGTGGTAGAGTGCTAGCCTTAACCTGAAGAGATGAGGGACAGCGCCCAGGCCCAGAGTTCAGGCCCCACGACCGGACCCCCCCGCCCCCGCGCCAAAAAAAAAAAAAAAAAGAGAGAGACTGGCAGTCTGCCATTTGAGCCAAAAACTCCACTTCTGGCCTTTGGGTTGCTTAATTGAAGACATGAGGCTCACCAAAGTGCAATGCCTATATACCTCTGATCATATAACAAGAAGTCTTCCCCTTTCTTTGTGTTTGTTATCATCGATGTTATTTTGTTTTCTCTTCTCCCCCCCCCCCCATTGTTTCTTCCTTCATCTATTTCCAGGAGGGGCAAGAAATGGAGGGACCCAGGATGAAGAAGTGCAACAGTGGCACTCACTAGACACTATGTTGACACACAACCTGTGGGTGGGGAACAAACAGAACTTGAGGAAGGGAAAACCTGTGAGAGAGCCAGGGAAGGGGTGACATTGTCCAAAAAAAAAAAAGTACTCTTTTTTAGGGGGTGGGGGGAGATGGGAGGGCAGGAATGGAAACAAAGGAGGAGGCAACAATGCTTGATAAGAAATGTACTCATTTCCTTGCTCGTGTCATTGTAACCACTCTGTAAGTATTTTCACAATTAACACAACTCATTAGCCGGGCGCCGGTGGCTCACGCCTGTAATCCTAGCTACTCAGAAGGCTGAGAGCTGAGGATCACGGTTCAAAGCCAGCCCGGGCAGGATAGCCCCCAAGCCCAGAGTTCAAGCCCAACGACAAAAAAAAAAAAAAAAAAAAAAAAAAAAAACTTATTAATTAAAAAAAAATGTACTCTTCCTACCTCACTTATGTAATGTAATCTTTCCTATCCTTTTTTTTTTTTTTTTGTCAGTGGTGGGTCTTAAACTCTGGGCCTGGGCGCTGTCCCTAAACTCTTCAGCTCAAAGCGAGTGCTCTACCGCTTGAGCCACAACGCCACTTCCGATTTTCTAGTGCCTCATTGGAGATAAGAGTCTGGTGACTTTCCTGCCCTGCCTGGCTTTGAACCGTGATCCTCAGCTCTCAGCCTCCTGAGCAGCTAGGATTACAGACGCGAGCCACCGGTGTGGGCTGGCATACTGTAACCGTTCTGTATGTCACCATTTCCCTAACAATTTGTAAAAAATCAAAGGAGAGAGGGAGGGGGAGATAACAACCCCTCACGCCTGAGAAGTGAAACCCAACGGGCTTCTAACCGATCTGAGATTCTTTGAAGGTTTTTGCGATGTTAATCACAATCACAAACACAGACGGACAGTTTCTCCAGTCACTCCTTAAGAGGAACGGGGAACAGGGACAGGGAGAAGAGAGGCAGATCCTGGCCTGACCTAGGCGGGAAGATGGAGGGGAGACAAGACTCCTGAACTCCTTTTTCCCCTCACTCTCCTCCGTCCAGAGGGTGGGAGCTTAGGGGTCGGCCACGGGGACATCCCACGGTCACAGTCATGCCTCCCGGAGGGGCAGAGGGCAGAGCACAGGCAAGCATGCCAGCTTCCCCGCCCGCCCCTCCCATTCTGTCCCTGGCGGGCTTGGGCGGGAGGCATACTAGTGGCAGCGGGCGGGTGGAAGTAGTCTGACAACTCCAGCTTGCAGGAAGTCAGTGGCTGCTGGTGGTAGGCAGGGAGGGTCCCAGCAGAAAAAGACCAGAGAGAGCGCGCGCGCACAGACTTTTCCTGCCCAAGGGCAAAAGAGGCCACTTTTGTAAAGATGGGGAGGGGGAGGGGAGGCTGATTCACTCCCCCCCACCCCACCCCGCGCGCTAATGAAGTTACAGGAGCTGAGGGCTGGCCGCCCCACCCCCCACCCCGCCGGGGTGTTTCGCAGAGGACGCAGGGCGGGTCGGGGGTGGGCTGGTTTAAGCCTGGAGCCCCAGTCAACTCAGGAACTTCAGGCAACGTTCCTTTGTCTTGTAAATGTCGTCATGGCAACGACTTAAGCGCCCTGGCGGAGGGGGGGAGGGTGGGTGGGGAGGGAGGAGAAAGAAGAAGAAACAAACACGCCCACCCCAGCAGGCCTGCCTGAGTTGAGGCCTTGAATTTCAACCTCAGTAGGGCCACTAAACTAATAAAAATCGTTGTAAGAAACTGTTGACGGAGGACCCTCGGGATAGGATGATTAGGCTGTGTACCCGTGAGGCGAGGTGGCCGTGTGTTCCAGCTTCGTGCCAAGAGGTTGCCTTATCTCGGCCTATCTTCCTTCCCAGAATTGAACACAGAGGCAAGCAGGATAATTTCCAGGGGGAAATGAGGCCTGGGAAAGCACCACCAGGAATTCAGAGACAAGACAGCCGGACAGCTTCCTAATGAATGGCTCCACACATCCTATTTTCTTCACTTTTCAGTCCCTCATAAACGAACAGTTATTAGGAAAGAAAACTAATAGGTGGGGGTGGGTGGTGGAAGGGAAAAGAGCAGCTCCCTTCCTCTGAGCTTTTGCACAAACAATGAGTATACTGCGGGAACGGAGCCAAGAGTTTCCTCAAAGAAAGGAGGAAACTTACACCGGGGAGGGAAGTAAATTTTAAAAAGAAACAGAGCATGGGTCAAAGCACCCCCCCTCCCCCCCATGCATGCATGGGAAACCAACAGAATCATCTCTTAAACCCTACTACAGGCTCAAGGTAGAGAGTTTACTTTGTTTCTTTTTCCTCTGTGTGTTTTCAAGGTTTCACTTTCATTTCTGGGCACATAACCATTGGGCCTTGCCTCGGTGGGTGTTTCTCCCCCTAAAAGTATCTATCCTGTCTTTTGGGTCTTACTGTGTGTGAGTGTGTGAGTGTGTGAGTGAGTGAGTGAGTGAGTGAGTGAGTGAGTGAGTGAGTGAGTGAGTGAGTGAGTGAGTGAGTGAGTGAGTGAGAGAGTGAGTGAGGCAGCCAGGCAGCCAGGCAGCCAGCCAAGCAGCCAGCCAAGCAGCCAGCCAAGCTGCCAGCCAGGCAGTCAGTCCAGAGATCTAATGTCTCCCCTATTTTAAACGTACCTTTTGCATATGTGAGAGAAAGCACACGAAACTGGTTTTCTATAGGAACATATATGTGAATACATTCACCATGGAGTGAAAAGATAGAGTCGCTTCCAAATGATATGTACAGCAGAATACCAACACATCGAGATGACTTCTGCAAGAAGCCAAGGCCCATTTTTGAAATCCCATAATGAGGAAGCCTCAGTCAGTGGCCTGGTTTGAGTCCAGGCCTCCACTTAAAAACGACCTTTACTTTGTGTTTTTATTTTTCCCTGTTTTCTTTTCCTTTCTATGACCTCTCCCCCCAACGCCCCAACCCCTTCCCTCCATAGGTCTCTCTTTCTCCTTTTCTTTCTCTGTAGTTTGAGCCCGAGAGTTACTTAATTCTCGAACTTCTGGGTTTTCCTTAGATCTGGTAACCTGTTGGACATAAAAATTTGGGAAAGCCTCAAAACAGTCACCCCCACCCCACGAAAAATAATCATGCTTGTCGCCAAAAGCTTTTAAATGAGAAAACAGTGGTCAAGTGAAGCCAATGAAGGCTGTAATAGCAACCATGTTTCTAGACTACTGTACCAAGTTTTTTTTTAAATATATATATTTTTAAATATATTTTTATTGTGAAAATACTGTACAGAGGGGTTACAATTACATGGGTAAGATAATGAGCACATTTCTTATAAGCATTGTAGCCTCCTGCTTTTTTTCCCCTTCCCATCCCTTCGTATCCTCCCCCCCCCCCCCGCCGTCCCCCCACCAAAGTTGTAAAGTTCGTTTTTCGACATAACGACTTGTATATCTCATTGTTTCAATGGGTCCTCCTGTAACCCTGTTTTAACAATTTGTTTTTTCCCTTCCCCTCCACATATATCAACACCAGGATTTTTTTTTATTAAGCAAAACAACTCAGTTATTCAGCTGTGAGTATGTCCATACAAACAAGATGCAGGAGCCTTCCATGCTGGACTGGCCAAAAAAGGGGGGAGAGCTAGGAAGGTGGCTTAGTGGTAGAGTGCTCGCTCCCCTTGCAAGCATGAGGCCCTGGGTTCGATTCCTCAGCACTATATAAACAGAAAAGGGGAGCAGTGGCACCCTGTGGCTCAAGTGGCAGAACAGTAGTGAGTCTTCAGATGAAGAGCAGAGAGACAGCACCCAGACCCAGAGTCCAAGCCTCACACCCGACGACAAAAAAACTGAAAATAATAAATATATATATGTTTGTATCACACTATATATAAGCATAGATAGATATATATGTATGTATGTGTATAAATATATATGTGTATATGTATGTATATGCATGTGTGTGTCTGTGTGTGTGTGTCTGGAGAGAGAGAGAGAGAGAGAGAGAGAGAGAGAGAGAGAGAGAGAGAGAGAGAGAGAGAGAAGCCAGAAGTGGTGATGTGGTTCAAATGATACAGTGCTAGACGTGAGCAAAAGAAGTTGAGTGTGATTCCTAGAAATGTTGTTTGATGATACTTTTTGTCCTATTCATGACAGATAAAACTTTCACTAACTTATGTTATGTGTTAGTATAATTACTTCATTTGATGAAATAGCTAATATATATTTTTTACCTTTCTGAGAATATAATTTTAATGAAATAAACTGTAAAATTATTCATATGTGAAAAAAAAGAAGAAGTTGAGTGACAGTGCTGAGGCCCTGACTTCAAGTCTCAGTATTGCCCACCCCCCCAAAAAAATAAAGAAAAAGGAGAGAGAGGGGGGGTGGGGAGAAGAAAGAGAGAAAGTAAAAAAAGGAAGGAAGGAAGGAAGGAAGGAAGGAAGGAAGGAAGGAAGGAAGGAAGGAAGGAAGGAAGGAAGGAATGGTCAATGACCTGTTTTTCTTACCTGTAGAGAAATGCCCCAAACATCTAGAAATTCAGGTTGGGGCAAAGATAAAACAGCTATCTGTACATAACTCAGCTGCCACATCTCTCCCCCCCCTCCCCGCCTGTCTAACCCTGAAAACACCCATGAAGTCAAGGAGCTGTGTAGGTCTCTCTCCCTTCAAGAGCACCCACACTGTATTAGAGTATGTCCTTGTCTGTCTGTCTGTCTGTCTGTCTGTCTGTCTGTCTGTCTGTCTGTCTGTCTGTCTGTGCCTTTTTGGGGGGTCTGGTTGTCTGCTTGCCTGCTTGCTTACTTACTCCATAAAAACTCCACCAGAGTGACTCCTCCAGAAATTCTTATTCAATGATCGAAATCAAGGGTCCTAAGGGAAGAGTCCCTACATGGAAGGGTAAAAAGTCACTAACCCTCACCTGTGTTTGGTGACAAGAGGAACTCCATACCAAGAGTCTACCTTAATACATGAGGGCAGGGCAGGGAAGGAATAATTTATTCAGGTGATCTAGTCAGTCACAGTAATGGGTCTCTGGTTCCCCGTCCATGTCTCCCTCTGTGTGTGTGTGTGTGTGTGTGTGTGTGTGTGTGTGTGTGTGTGTGTGTGTGTGTGTGTGTGTGTGTGTGTGTGTGTGTGTGTGTGTCTCAGATCTAGTTGGACTTGTGGATTTCTCACTCGCTCTCCCTTCCATCCCACCGGTCTCTGGGTCTCTGTCTCTCTGTCTGTCTCTCCTGTGTCTCTGTCCTCTCCCCTCCCCCACCCCTTGCTTTTCTGTGTGGACTCAAGGAAGAACTGTGTTTCAGGCCCAGTGGTCTCTGCTTACTCAGCTTGCCAGCCTGGAACCCGCCAGAGGCAACTTCTTCCTTGGTGTCCCCGAAGGAAGGAGGGAGCAGGAACCGGTGCCCCAAAAGGGACTCTTATCTCCAATGAATCACCCGCCTGGCCACCCGCCCGCCCGTGTCAACCCACACAGAATATGAAAGCCACACATGAGCTCAAGAACATGCAAAGACTCAGTTTAGAGGAGTCTCATGTTGAACATGGAGACTCGGTCTGTAAACAAGATGGATGCCACTCCCATCGCTGCTGCCATTTAGACCCGAGTTTTTAGGGAATCTGTCTACCACCCAGACACATTCCAGCCCACCACCTTGAGAATGTCTCAAGGATGGATGGCTAATTTTATTCAATCATCATCTGGTTTCCCGAAGGAGAAAATGCCTCTGCACCCCCCTCCCCTGCAGTTCCCTTCCCAAGGCCCCAAGTCGGGGGCGGGGGGGGGGGGGGGGTGGAAAACAACAACCAAAAAGCATGTAAATAAGCCGGGCGCTGGTGACTCAGGCCTGTAATCCTAGCTACTTAGGAGGCTGAGATCTGAGGATGGCGGTTCAAAGCCAGCCCGGGCAGGAGAGACCGTGAGACTCCGATCTCCAATAAACCACCAGAAAACTGGAAGTGGTGCTGTAGCTCAAGTGGTTGAGCGCTCGCCTTGAGCTGAAGAGCTGAGGGACAGCGCCCAGGCCCAGAGTTCAAGCCCCACGGCCAACAAAAAAAAAAAAAAAAAAAAAGCACGTATATAATAACTGAATATACGTATATTTATATGTATGTATCACACTATGTATGAGTATATATGTGTGTGTGTGTGTGTGTGTGTGTGTATATATATATATGTATAAATAAATGAATATATGTGTGCTTATACATATATACGTATATGTATAAATAAATGTTACCCAAATGTTTACAAACAAGACCACACTAAAGCTACCAGCACAACTATGTTTATTGCAGCATTATTTACCATAGCTAAGATATGGAACCAACCCAGATGCCCCTCAGTAGATGAATGGATCAAGAAAATGTGGTATATATACACAATGGAATTCTATGCCTCCATCAGAAAGAATGACATTTCCCCATTTGTTAGGAAATGGAAAGGTTTGGAAAAAATTATATTAAGTGAAGTAAGCCAGGCCCAAAGAAGCATAGGTCCCATGGTTTCCCTTATTTGCAATATCTAGTATAGGTATGAGTCAAGCGGAAAAGGCCAGATAATGTGATGATAGGAAAATGAACCCTTAAATATGTATTTTAATGTTTTTGTTTCTTTCATGCATGTGTTTCTAATGCATTTATAAGATTATTTCTTTGTTGCTTTGTATGTCCCTCCCCCACAGTGTAACCCCCGCTTTCACTATATTTGATGTCAGTATAACATGTGGAGGAGATGGGGACAAACAAGTCGTTTAAGGATTCAGGTGGACCTGTTGCAACAATGAGAAGTACAAAATGTCATGTCAAAACCAGCTTTACAATTTCGGTGTGGGGGGGGAGGGGGGTATAATTGGGTGGGGGGAGGGGGGTAAAATTGGGTGGGGGGAGGGGGGAGGCGGGGAAGGGAAGTGAAGGGTAAACAAAGGAGGAGGCTGCAATGCTTGGTAAGAAATGTATGCATTATCCTGCCCATGTAATTGTAGCCCCTCTGTACAGTATGTTCTCAAATAAAATAAAATACAATTAAAAAAAAAATAAATGAATATGTGTTTATATATGTATATGCATATAAACACATATATATGTATACATATATACATACTCAGGCACACGCACGCACGCACACACATAGATATATAGAGATATAGATATATAGAGATGTATATCTATATCGATACATAGATAGATAGATAGATAGATAGATAGATAGATAGATAGATAGATAGATAGATAGATAGATAGATAGATAGATAGATAGATAGATAGATAGATAGGTAGACAGACAGATAGACAGATAGACAGATAGACAGATAGACAGATAGACAGATAGACAGATAGACAGATAGATAGATAGATAGATAGATAGATAGATAGATAGATAGATAGATAGATAGATAGATAGATAGATAGATAGATAGATAGATAGATAGATAGATATCACGTACATAGACATAAGTAGCACTGTGGCTCAAATGGTACAGTGCTAGACTTGAGCCGAAAATGCTGAGTGCCTGAGTGACAGTCCTCAGGCCCTGACTTCAAGACCCAGGATTGCCCACCCCTCCAAAAAATAGAGAAAAAGGAGAGAGAGAGAGAGAGAGAGAGAGAGAGAGAGAGAGAGAGAGAGAGAGAGAGAGAGAGAGAGAGAGAGAGAGAGAGAGAGAGAGAGAGAGTGGTGGGAGAAGAAAGAAAGAAAGAAAGAAAGAAAGAAAGAAAGAAAGAAAGAAAGAAAGAAAGAAAGAAGAGGAAGGAAGGAAGGAAGGAAAGAAAGAAGGAAAGAAAGAAAGGAAGGAAGGAAGGGAGGAAGGGTCAATGACCCTGTTTCTCTTACCTATAAAGAAATGCCCCCAAACATCTAGAAATTCAGGTGGAGGCAAAGATAAAGCAACTAACTGTCTGTGCCTAACTCAGCTGCCACATTCCCTCCCCCCCCCCCCCCGCTTTAACCTTGAAAACACCCATGAAGTCAAGGAGCTGCGTGGGTCTCTCTGTCTGTCTGTCTGTCTGTCTGTCTGTCTGTCTGTCTGTCTGTCTGTCTGTCTGTCTGTCTGTCTGTCTGCCTTTTTTTTTTTTTTTTTTTGGGTCTGGTTGTCTGGTTGCCTGGTTGCCTGCTTGCTTACTCCATAAAACTCCACCAGAGTGTCTCCTCCAAAAATTCTTATTCAATGATCGAAATCAAGGGTCCTAAGGGAAGAGTCCCTACATGGAAGGGTAAAAAGTCACTAACCCTCACCTATGTTTGGTGACAAGAAGACCTCCATACCAATAGTCTACCTTAATACATGAGGTCAGGGCAGGGAAGGAATGATTTATTCAGGTGATCTAGTCAGTCACACTAATGGGTCTCTAGGGATCCCCCTCCATGTGTCCCTCTGTCTGTCTGTCTGGCGCGCTCGTGAGTGTGTGTCTGTGTGTGTCTGTGTGTGTCCGTCCGTCCGTCCGGCCCTCTGTTTGTTGATTCAGGGGAATCTAGTTGGACTTGTGGATCTCTCTCGTTCCCCCTCCATCTCTTTCCCTGTGTGTCTTTCTGTCGGTCTCTGGGTCTCTGTGTCTGTCTGTGTGTCTGTCTCTCTTTGTCTCTGCCTCTGTCTGTCTCTCCTCTCTGTCTCTCTGTCCTCTCCCCTCCGCGCCCCCCCCCCTTGCTTTTCGTTGTGGACTCTAGGAAGAACTTTATTTCAGTCCCAGCGGGGGCTCTGCTTACTCTGCTTGCCAGCCTGGAACCCACCCGCCAGCGGCAACTTCTTCCTTGGTGTCCCCGAAGGAAGGAGGGAGCAGGAACCGGTGTCCCAAAAGAGACTCTTATCTCCAATGAATGGCACACCCTGCTCTGCTCGCTGGGCCGCCCGCCCGCCTGCCGTGTCAACCCACACAGAACATGAAAGCCCACGTGAGCTCAAGAACATGGAAAGACTCAGTGTAGAGGCTTCTCATTTTGAACCCACTCGGTCTGTAAACAAGATGGATGCCGCCGCTGCCGCTGCTGCCATTTAGGCCCGAGTTTGTAGGGAAGCTCT
Organism: Dipodomys merriami; assembly: GCF_024711535.1. NCBI lineage: Eukaryota > Metazoa > Chordata > Mammalia > Rodentia > Heteromyidae > Dipodomys > Dipodomys merriami. The sequence continues at coordinate 738,485 of NW_027204426.1, read as the reverse complement.
CTACCACCCAGACACATTGAGACACACTGAGACATTGAGAATGTCTCAAGGAGGATGGCTGAAGGATGGATGGCTAATTTTACTCAATCTCTCTCTCTTCTTCTTCTTTTGCCAGCCCCTAGACTGGCAAAACAAGTGGGGGAGGGCTGGGAAGGTGAAGAGCACAGAGAGAGACAGCACCCAGCCCCAGAGTTCAAGCCTCACACCCGACACACACACACACACACACACACACACACACACACACACACACACACACACACACACACACACACACACACACACACGAAAATAGCTGGGCGCTGGTGGCTCGCGCCTGTAATCCTAGCTACTCCGGAAGCTGAGATCTGAGGATCTCGGTTCAAAGCCAGCCTGGGCACCGAAGACCGTGAGACTCTTTTTTTTTTTTTTTTTTTTTTTTTTTAAGTTCTTTTTTTTTTTTTTAATTTAATTTTATTTGTGAACATACTGTACAGAGGGGTTACAATTACGTGGACAGGATAATGCGTTGCATTGCAGCCTCCTCCTTTGCTTACCCTTCACATCCCTTCCCAGCCTCCCCAATCCTAATCCTTCTCCCCTTCTCCCCCCCCCCCCCCCACCCGCACCGACGTTGTAAAGCTCGTTTTGGACATGGCAACTTGTCCTTCTCATTGTTGCAACGGGTCCGGGTCCACCTGTAACCTTAAACAACTGGTTTTTCCCCATCTCCTCCACAAGTTATACTGACATCAAATATAGTGAAAGCAGGGGTTATACTGTGGGGGAGGGACATAGAAAGCAACAAAGAGATAATCTTATAAATGCGTTAGAAACACATGCATGAAAGAAAAAAAACATTAGAATACATATCTGTCTGTCTGTCTGTCTGTCTGTCTGTCTGTCTGTCTGTCTGTCTGTGTCTGCCTTTTTTTTTTTTTTTTGGTCTGGTTGTCTGGTTGCCGGGTTGCCTGGTTGCTTACTCCATAAAACTCCACCAGAGTGA